>NC_071580.1:7302500-7422500 GCF_024509145.1 Vidua macroura
ATATCAAAGCATTCTAAAAGATCATATGGTGGAAAGAGATGGAAGAATATCTTACATAAAGTATCAGTTATTTAAAAGACAAGTTTCCTGTGGTCTTAATTTGAGGTGTTCCTGTACAATATTGTGTCTGATGGGCTGAAATCCCTTGATACCCCTGGGTGTAGTTAGCTGTGCTCACACCCAGTATGCACTTTAACAACAGCTGGGCTTGGTTTTCCTTGTCCCTGGGGTACTACTGACTGTGGATATTCTTCCAGCAAACTTAACTTCCAGCTATAGAAAAGGGACAACAGAATGAAGTCATGTGGCATCAATGTATATAGCCCATTTGATCATTAAATTTTCTTAATTTTTCTTAATTTTTTTGTGTCTGGGTTTTTGTTAATGTTGCTGGGATGTTCCATCCTGATGCACTGTTACATGTGCTGTCTACTCCATGGAACCTTGCTGTGTCTGTGAAGACAAATGTATCGCATGTTCTCTGAGAGTAATGTAAAAAAACCCCAAAACCTCAACTTGAAGCAGAAGAGCAAGTTTTGCAACACCATTTATTGTCTAGGTAAGGTCAAGTGTGAACCCTTGGTTTGAGCTGTGGTAGGGATTTGCTTTACAAGTGCTTGGAGGCAGCAGTTGTGTTGCTGAAGAAAAGGTTACATGGTTTACAGAGAGATCTACAAAGGTGAGTGGCAGATCCACACAATGACAATTGTACTTCAGCTGCAAGATTTCCAGGTAATTCCATGGATATCAGGTAGTTGCAAAAATTAAGAAATCTCAACTATTGTGGCCTTCAAAAAATGACTTAAGTCTTCTTGCGTTCAGAAATCCCAGAGGTGCTGCCTCTTCTGCCTGGCTGTGAGCCAAGAGCTGCTGCTTCCTCAGGGGTGGGGATAGGCAAGGTCAGCTCCACGACTTTGGCTGGTGAAACCTGACTAGAGGCTGAAGTTTTTCTGCTGGGAACTCTGAAAGACAAAAATTTACTAATTAGGATACAGAAATCCCTGCATCTCAAACAGAGCTGCCAAAGTTGGCTCACAGTGAAGCCATGTTTATCCCAGAAACCCCCTAAAAGATCTCTGTAGCCACAACCACTAAATGGCTTCAGTAACCACTGGGAATGTTGGATCATAACTGGGTCAGCATGGCCCAGGCTCTACTTGAGCATACACTGAATGGGAAGAAGGTACCAATAGAAGCATCAGTACCTTCTCTACTTAATTAGGAAGGGATGTTCACACTACCAAGTGTAAAATGTGGCTCAAAATTGTCCTTTTATAACATCAAACCACTTTTTTTTTTTTTTTTTTCTTTTTGTTAGAGCACAGTAAACAAAAGTAAATGTAATTATTCTGTAATAATTGGGTTTTCTAAACTGTGATGGATGCTGAAGGAAAATTCTTCATGTTCTAGAAGAATGTAGTAAACTTAAAGGACAGAGAAAGGAGAAAGTTTTTACAGTCTTCAGCAAAAAGAAAATTGAGATGACCTTCAAGATTAAAGAATCTTTTCAGTTAGGGACTAATATTGATGATTTAAACTTGATCTTAAAAAAACCTGAAAGCAAACCAAGAGTGTTAGAACTTACCTGGTAGGAGGTAGTGAGCTCTGTGGGGACTGAGAAGTTTGACTACCAGTGGGAGAAGCAGCCACCGGAAGCTCTAAATTGTACTAGAAAATTTGGAAAGAAAAAACAAGTTGACCTGATGGTTGTATAATAGGATTGGGATATCAGGAGCACTTACAGTGCTTGGCATTTCAAAAGATACTGGAAGCAAGTGAACACTTCTGTGTTTTCTCATACTGTGAGTTGTCCTTGAAAGACACTCAGTTATAGGCTGGAGCTCTCACTCAAGATTTTGGTGGCAGTTAAGTGGAAAGCTCACCTTGTCAAAGTACACTTGAAAGGCTGCAGCTAAACCAGGATTTGCTTCTAGAACATCAGCTATCACTTGGTTGATGGTTCTGTTGAAGGCTTTCAGTTCTCGAAGATGAATGTCTCTCTCTTCCAATGTTTTTGTTCCACCTTCCCTCTGAGACTCAATTTCTCTGGATAGTTTGGAACACTTAACACAAATATTTTTAAAGCATTATTCTTATGAAAATACAAGTTTTTCAGAAACCTGCTAAGTTAAAAACACAGAGTTTAACCCACAGATCTTAACCCATACTACTGTCTATAAAGTCAGAAGTTCTCATCAATAAACACACAAACCTGTTTTATAACCCTGTTTAGTTTTGGTTTCTGTTCTTCAATGTCTTTCTTCAGTTGCAAAATAAAAGCTTCTTTTTCTTTCTTTTGCTCTTTGAGGAGGGCCTGCTGCTTCTGTATTACATCAAAGTGTTGTTGCATGCTCTGCAAATTAATTTGAACAGTAATATTAGTTTATAAAGCAGGTTTGGTATCCTTTCACTTTTTGTTTTTGTGGAAGGGTCTCTTGTCATTATTTCTTCTTTCTAAATGTAGCTCAAGCAATTAGTGCTAATATTAACTCAAAACTTTCTGCTAGTCCACCTGTTTGGTGGATACAGACCTGGACAAAGAAACTCACAGGTAATTTACATCTCTTTTAAAGGTACTGGTAATGAAGTTACAAGTATGTCTTTTCAGCTATATCTCATAATGGCTACAAACTATTTTCTTGGCACCCTACCAACTTACCAGTGCAAGCTATCCTGAAAAAAAACCCAATATTGTTTCCTGTAGGAGAAGAGGGATACCTTTGACTGGAATGAATAAGATCAGCTCCACAAAGGGCAGCTGTATTTTTAAATAAATAAATAAAAAAAATTTTAAAAAATTAAAAGGCAGGAATGGGTTTGCTGTAACATCTGTTACGTGCTAGGACTTATTCCCTGATGAAGATCTGTGTCCCTTTACCGTAAGAAATAACATCTCTGAAATAAGAGCTGTGTCCTGTGGTGGTAGAATAAGCAATAGGAATGATTACTGACTGCAGGCAGTGACTCAGGGCTTAGAACAATCATGTGGAATTTGACCATGTGCCTTTGCTTTTTCTGCCTAATAAAATTACAACTGAATTTTCACTCAGCAGAATTAAAATTAGAACTGAAATGTCACACACCAGAATTAAGTGTTGCTCTTTCTTAAGGTCCAAGTGGCTTTTTGATAACCAGGGGCACCATGAGTGAGTCCTTGCTATGGAGCCTGAGAACACAGGCTCTTGTTTGCCTGCATTTAGTGCTCAGCCTGCTAAATTGCAAGTCAGCTAATTTAATCCTGTTTAACTGAGGCACCCTCAGTGCTAATAAAACTGAATCTGTTCCAGAAAAATCCTGGGCTGTAGATGCCAGAGGTCCCAAGCTGTGTGCATTTTAATCTGTGGTGCTGGGCAGGATGGTACAACGGTGGTGTGTGCTGCACATGTGGCTGCTTTAGGGGCTGCCAGAACAGCAGCTGTCAGTGCATGTGGGATTCTGAAACTTCTAGCTGAATGTGACTAAACTCCTCAAGTTTTGGTGTGATTCAAGAAAACTCAAATAATCACTCACTTTTTGAAAGGGGATGTAGAACCTTCTAAAAATCATATCTTAATAAAAGAGCAGAAAAAAATTGTACCATGAATTTCCTCTAGGAAATTCCTCTAGGATGACTTGCATGGATTTAGCTACATGCTGCAGTCTTGTCTGACTGAACTTTACTTGTATTTTACCTGGAGATTTTTCTGAAGTTCCTTGATCTGTCTTTGTTTGTATTTGTATTTTTCATCAGCATCCTTTTTGTCCTTTTCTAGTTTCAATTTTTCCTCAAGTTCCTCACCTGTGATCCCAGACAATGAAGCAGCATTATTGCTGTGCATACAACTCAATTTTCACTTGAAAATAACTGCATTTCAGAATATTACTATATTGTTGGCAGTATTTCAGTGCCTCAAGGTTTGAGGGGTTTTTAAATACTCTCCCCTACTAATTCCAAATCACTGTGAAAAAGTAACTGACTTCATAAGGAGAATGATTTAAGAGCTACTGGTTCCAGAGCCAGCAGAGGGCACAAAAGTTAATAAGTATTATTTAGAATTAAGTTGCATTTTCTATCTAATTTCTATTTCACATACTTGTCTCAGGGACTGCCTTGAAAGAGTTTTTGTAGTTTCTGTTCCAGTTTTTAAGTACACACAAACTGTTTTCCATAGCCATGATTTCTTTTTGAGCTTTGCAGATCTTTGCATCCAAATCATCACCTTCTTGTTGAAGTGCTTCCTTTTCCTGTGCAGCCTGAAAGCAAACCCACTATTTTAGGTGACTGCAGACATAATGAAAATATTAAGATAATTATACAGAAAATATTTATTATACAGCAATATTTAGGGGTTAAAACCACTTGAACTGAGATTTGGGTGCCTAGGGAACTGGAAGGAGGAGTTATCGACAGTATTGAAGTTCTTTGAGGTGTTTCATTATGGGTACCTGACTCTGCCTGAGCTCACTTAGTCCTGCCCAGCAGCATCTACATTTTGTGGAGATCAAAATAAACAGATTCTTGTTCAAGAACCAGGGTATTGCATTTTGGATAAAGACTGATTTTGTCTTTTTTTCCAGTGAAAAGCTGAAGTATACATAGGTGATTGGTAAGTGAAAGGGGAAAGGAGACATTCTTCAATGTATAAACCCCATATGGTAAAATGAATACCTGGAAATAACTCTGACAGGTAGAAGAACTTAAGGTCCAGTGAGATTCCAATAAAGTTCTTTCCAGTTCATAATGGATTGTAACTTGATCACTAATTCTTCTGCTTTTGTAAATTAATGAGCATTGAAATTTTCAAGCTGCTCAGAATTAAGGCTCCGCATAAATTCTTGTGAAATTACTGTATCATTTAAATAACCAATGGTGTCAGATAACATAAAACAATTAGACTCTTAGTAGGCAGTAGGCAAGGAGGTTGTCTAAGAGCCAAGGGAAATTTATAGCTTAAATAATTGAATAATAATGAATGATGTTAATAAAATACCTTAATTACATAGTAGGCCTGACTTTTCATTTCCTCTCCTTCAGGTGGCATCATGGAAAGAGTAAAAATTTCATATCTGCATTTCAGTTTATCAATTTTCCATAGGCGATCTTGAAATTCAGCACTGTTTGTTTGGGGAGAAAATACATGGGTTGAGAAAATGTTTGTCTGGTGGTGTTTTGTGGGCAGTTCTTGCTGCAGCAATTTAAATTCCTGGTGTTATTCCAGCAGCCTGTACCAGGAGTTGTGCTGCTACAGGTCTTGGTGGTTTTCTGTGCTCTCCCAGCCACAAACATCCCTTGTTCTGGTTACCTATGTGCCTTTTGAAGTTCTAAGTGGAGTCAATTCTGTTTTCACATCCCAGATCACTGCACCCTGGGAGGCTGTGCCACAGTCCTTCCCTAAATTTATGGGTTTGGTAATGCACTCCCAGAGCTGCTCCAGCTGCCCCTGTTGATGGTACCTTAATGTTCCAACTGCAGGATGAGTGTGAGGAACAGCCAGGAACAGCCTCAAATCAGACTCTGTGGGAGTATCCAACAGCTGGGTGACACCAAAGGAAGAAGGTCAGTCTGTGTTCTCAGTCATACTAAACCACTCTAATTCCCATTGCGAGGCGTGTGGTCAGCAGGGCAGTTCAGCTGCTGAAGTGTTCAATTTTGGCTGAATCTAGACACTGGGATTTCAGGGCTAAAACCATCCCAGATACTTTGGACTGATTATTACAGGAGGGAAATGTTATTTCCATGTCATTGCTTTATGAGAGGGTGCATATGTAATTAGTAAGACTTAATTTGTTATATAGGACACATAATGGAAAGCTCATTAGTTAAAAAGAAGAAAAGCCCAACCAAACAAAATACACCACAAAGCAAACCAGTCTTACTGTTTGAATCAAAGAAATTACAGTTTTAGCAAGCAGCTGGGAGTAAACCCTCTTTAAAAGCAACTTTTCATATACTGTTTCATATACTTTGGCATACCTCCAGACACAAGGTTTCACATGTTCAGATTATTTTGAAAAAGGCAGAGTCACACACACAGTGTTTACTGTAAGAAGATGTCTGTGACTGAGGTTTCCTCTCACTTCTGCTGAGGCTCCTCACTTGCAGCAAGGCCACTGATCTCCTGTTCACCAAGGAGTTAAAGCTGCAGCCTGAGGGGTCACACATGGGGTCTCTTGCTGGCCTCAGCTGTCTTGGTAGAAAACTTTGAGCAAGATTTATTTAATCTTCAATTTCTCTAATGGTGAAGCTGGGTAAACTGCTTCTCGTTTTAGTAAATCCCCATAAAAAACGTACTCAGTCAAAGCTACAAGTTGAATTTCTGTAAGAACAGTTACCTCATGCGATGCCGTTCCTGATCCAGCAGCCTTATCTCAGAGTCCAGCATTGCCTTATGGATCCTGATCTCCTCAGTTCTTTCTGCTATGGCTTTCTTTAACTCCAATTGTTGTTTTTCCAGTGTTAGAACTTTCTCTGCTTTATTACACAGAGTATTTTGAAGGCGCTTCAGTTCTAGTTTTAAGAGATTATCTTCGACCATCATCTCCTAGTAAGTGCCAAATGGCATCAAAATAAGAAATCATTGTTTTAATTGAAATTATTTATAAATTTGTAAATTAATATTTATTCATTATTTTACCTTTCATATATACACAACAGTAAAACTCATTTTGCTCTGCATTTAAAAGTCTTGGCATTTTCTCATTTGCCAACAGTCTAACATGGTGACTGTGATGGGAGTAGATTGTTTCCTCAATGGTTTTATACAAATTCATCAGACTTTCTAATTCAGGCTGAGTTTTGGGTTATTAGACTTTTCCTTCTACAACTTTTTCAGTTTAGGTGATTTCAAATAAAATAAGAGACCTTACAAGGAGCTTTCTGGAGCAGTTAATATCTCACTCGAACCATTAAAACTGTCTTGGAGTATATTCTAGATTCTGTAGGCCTGAAAATCATCTTGTTACATGAAAAAATATTGTATATACCAAAGCTCATGAAAAGCAGCAAGCAGTGAACTTCATTAGCATGCAAATACATTAAATAATTCTTTTAAAACACCATATGATTCCAACTCGACCAATTTTTATCCGAGTGCTTTTAGGTCATCAGCTTCTTTTTTTCCCCTGAATTTCATCCCCCTCAAAAAGTTCCATGTTTAGGGAAAGAGCTTTCATTGAGGAGGAAGTGTAGCAGTCAAGTTGAAGGCAAAACTCTTTCCCCTGCTACTTAGACTCTGATTTTTGCTACTATGTTAGTGCTTCCTTTAGGAAGGCTAAAGCTTACTGCAGAAAATAAAAACCTGTGCAATAATTGGAGGAGTGGGAACTGTATTTTTCTGCTTATCAAAATGTGAGGAAATTATTTACAAATTGTTTTAAATTCCTTAAACTTGAATATAAATTGATTCAAATCATCTGTTAGAAAAAAAAAAGCTTACAGTTTAATAGCAATACTGTGCCAAACTTATTAGCAGGCATCACAACTTGAGAGTAAAAACTCAGTGTTATGTAAAGACATCCTTGAGCAGTGAATATATTTTCTGTTTTAAAGCTAATTGTTTCTCAGGGGGAAAAACACCACTGACCTGGTGGATATTGTAGTATAATTAATGTGGGATTAAATTGATATTTCATCAGACTTCTTGCTGTGGAGGGAGGAGAAGCAACACTTTGCCTAGTAAGATGATAGTGATGAAAATGACTTCAAAGTCTGGGAAAGAAGTGCAAATTAGAAAACTACAGAAGGTGTGCTAATGTATGGATGTATGTATTAGGTGTACTAATGTAATGTATGTAATGATATAGCACTGTGCAAGGCAGATGACACCCCAAACAAAGAGTGTCCTGTGTTAGTAAAGTTGCAAACTAATACTGTACCTGCTTAATGTGTTTAGCTTTTTTTAACTCCTGAAGGGATCTCTCATTGAAAAGAGTTAGTTCTTCTATCTTCACTACCAAACCACTTGTTTCTTCTCTTGTCTTATCAATTGTTCTCTTGGTGATTTGGACATCATTCTGTTTCAAAATAAGTTATATTGAGCTTATTTCAGTGAATGTAAATTGCAACAAAAGCTACTAGTTAATTTTAAATGAGATGTATTTAAGTCCTGGAACCAGGAACCATGACCATGATGTGTCCAATATGCTGCTCTGCAAACTGCATGGCATGACCTCATGCAGAGTGCTGCACGGGGTCTGTGGACAACTTTAAATGCAACTGCACTTATGAATTTATAAAAAACTATAAAAGTGATAGCTTTACAAAACAGCATTCTCCTAGTTCTGCATGGGCCTAATGATAAACTCAGACAATTGCAAGCAGTCACACATTGATGAAAGATCAGCTTGTCTTTTCAACATTCAATGCTTGTCTTCATGCTAAGGTGTCTCACTTGGGCAGTAATAATCTATTTTTTTGGAAGTTATAGGGAATTTATGAAGTTTTCCACACTGGTTACATAAAGTTCAGATACCCTTTAGACTAATGCCAACTTCTTAATTACTGAGACCCAATCTACTTAATTCTCTGAGGTTTCTAAATGATACACAGTCAAAATGATGTTCTAAAGAAGTTACCTGAAGTTTCCTGTACAGTGACTGTAGAACATCATATGCCTTTTTCTTTTCTTCTAAAGTTTTCTTAAGTTCAGCAACTTTTCCTTCCAAAAGTTCTTTTTCATCTGAATTAACCTCCCCTTCTAACCGTGACAACCGTCTCTGTATTTGCTGAATATAAAAATCCTGTTAAAATAAATTTGAAGAGAATTAATAGTCTGAGATAAGCAATAAACTTGGATCTAAATGTTGGCTTTAAGACAGTCACCCAATTAAGCTATTGTTTTTATAATAGTTTCTGGCTTTTAGACCTCATTAGCAAAATATCTCAGATGACTGATGAGCAGTGATGGTTTGGGGTAATCTTCTAGAAGAGTAACAAAGCACACTCAGCACAGGCTGCTGTAGGGGGGCTAACAATGGAGTTGCCATCTTGTTGCTACCAGTGGATGCTGATATAAAAGCAAATTTTCAAAGTGGTGCATAGGAAATAGGCACATAATCCAATTAGCAAATAACAGGATTTTGGCATGTACCTCTTGTATTGCTTTAAAAATATACCCCGAGGTGTCTGTGGTTCAGAGGGATCAAAGTAAAGAATGGCTTTTAGGAATTAGCAGGAAAAGCAGCAGATCCAAAAAATAATGAAACACACAAGTGCAAAATGTAGGTGATATATTTTGGCAAGTTTAAGTAATTTCAATTTTATCTGTACATCTAGAAATAGAAATAAAAGCAAACTTTAAATGATACTACATAGCATTTCCAAAATGGAAAGCTGTTCAAGATTACAGAATTCAAGTAATGTGCTATCAGTAGACTCAAGAAACAATCACAGTGTGAAAATACATTAATATTTTACCTGGTTATATATTAATTCTTGTTGTTTCAATAGCTCTGTGTCAAGTTTGCCCAGTCGACTCTTGAGATTTTTAAGTGATTTTTGACCTCCCTCAATTTCTGCCAGAACAATCTTCTCCTTATCACTCTGCACTTTTAACTCCTGAGTCTTCTTGAAAAATAGGTCCTTTAACTGTCTCATTTCGTTTTCTTTTTCCTGGTGACAAATCGATCATTAAGTAGAAGAAAGAAGTAATTAATCACATCAGAATTAATTTCTGAGGAATTATTTGTTTTTATTAATCATAGATAGGAAAAAATAATACAATATCCATTAATATGAACATGGAATTTTGGAAGTCTTCAAAATGGTTGGCAAAACAACTATTTGATTTAAAGAGGAAGTAATATTTTTTATTAATTTTTAAAAATTTAATTCTACCCTACAATTACATGACTTTTTTTTCCTAGTTATAGGAATGCTATCTTTTCAGTCTTTCAGAAAACTAAATTCCTGTCATTCTTTTCAAAAAACCTCCTTACTGCCTCCAGCATCTGTGAATATTTGAGGAATATAATACAAAGCTTTTCAATGGTTTATTAAATCTTGTAATGCTGCGTGTGCACATATATGTATGTGTGTGTTTATCTAAGAGGGAATAATTCTGAAAAATTACACTTTCTAAAATCACTTCCTTTTTCTCAGAGGTAAGTTGCCATTAACACTTAAATCAGTGCAGGAAATGAAGTTTCAGTAGGATAAAAAATAATGCTGAACATTTCAGGTAACCTGTAATGGACTGAAAACAATGAAAATTGAGATCTTTTTATAACTCTAATAAGGAAAACAATTTTATTCTTTTCTCCCTTCCTTCCACCTCTCCCACTCAAGCAGCCAAAGGCCTTCCAAAGCTCAGGCCATTGTGCATTCCAGTTTCCTGTGAGGTACATCCTACTACAAGTGATGTGATTTCCCCTTCCTGTTCCAAAGGACTCATTTACATTCAGCTCAAGTCTGATACAGAATTTGAAGATGTACATTTAAATTTATATGCCAAACACCTGAGAACTCACTTTTCTACATTAATTAACAATGGGTTTATTCTGGATTTAATATATATGTAACCACCTTGCTGGCTTAAATAATGGTTAAAGATAAGTTAATGCCTTCTCTATGGGCTTGTAATCACATTGCCCATTCTACCCAACAGAATTTGTTTGTAGTTGAACTTGCTGTAAGTGCAATTCCAAATTCAAAACTCAGGATGTAAAAGGCAAGTGTAAGTTTAATATGAAATTATTATGGACTGTAGCACATGTCAGTGCTACAGTCATGCTTGAACAAAGGAACTTTCTTCTGGAAGCAAACTGATTTTTAAGCATGTGCCAAATGCTGTATTTCTAAAGCTAATGACAATTACAAATTCATCCACTGACACTGGATCATGATTTGACCTTCACTTCTTTATTGCATAACTAAATTAATTTATTGAACAGAAATTGTTGCTCTCCCTTCAAGTGAGGTTGTTAACAGAGATAAGACATTCAGTAAGCCTCACTGTGCAACAGTGTTTTGCCACAAATTGAACAGGGAGAGGTACCACAGAACTAGAGAGCAAAACCAGTGACATTTCATCCACATTGTTCCTGTAAATATCTCTTCACAGTAAATTAACAGATGCAGCAAAGAGCCATGTGTGTCTAATGGTGATGGAGGGGAGGCTTCTGACTAATACATTACAGACATTGTTCAAGAACAGTTCATCCTAGCTAAAATATTCCCCTGCAGCTGTGGAGCTGCCAAGCTCAATGTCATCTTAGGTTATCTGCCACAGACACGGGTAAAGAAACCCTGCTAAGGCTTTTGCCACCCTGGAAACTGTCTAAAGGGGAAGAAAAGAAGGTTTTCATTTTAATGAAATGCTACACCATTACTTGTTTTCAAATTATCTGAAAAGCCAAAACAGTAAGGCCTGTAATTTAAGAAACTATCTATAAAGGAAAGACATTCCATCTCTAGCTTCTGAAAGTGTATTTAAAATGTGTGATTAATGCCTGTGGAGTTAAAAACTTTGAAAAATGACATTCACTCTTCTGCAAGGCATTATTCCACATGCATGCTCTAGGAAATACAAAATGGAGAAGAAAAAAAAAAGAGCATACAGTGGCATGAAAGAGCATACAGAGGTACAGCTTTGTTGTCAGCTGTGTGGGACACCTGCTGTCACATTAATTTAACCTGGTCATTCTGGAGCAATGAAAGCTTCAGCATCTCCAATGCTCAGTCGTCCAGCAAAATGTAAAAGAATATTTCTGTCATGTTCAGTCAGAAGCTAAGTAGTGAAAATACTTTAAGAGAATTAGTAGCAACATGACAAAACAGTATAAACATTTCCTGAAAGACTGCATTACATCATTGCATTTACTCAAAAGCTCTTTACAGCTAAGCAGATGATAATGATTTTTTTTTCCTAAACTTAATTTGCAACCTAAGAAGTGGGTTTTTAATTTTATAGAAGTATTATTAGGCATGTTAAAAAAAAGTCACCTTATTATAGCTTGTATATGCCACTTCCCAGATCAAAATCTTTATTCACAAAAATTAATCTAAAGTGAGCCAGTAATTATTTAACAGTCCCCAAGTTGGTTGTGTCAGAGTATCATGTAGTAGAATTAAAATAATGAAAAGCAGACCAGGCCAGCCAAATCTGATTAGACGATTTCTAAATGTTTTTTTACAGTTTGCCAAAATCACAGCTCTTTGCAGGTTTATGAATTTTGGTGGTGTTTTACTAGAGCCAAGAAGTTTTTGGTGGCAGCGATACTGAAAAGTCATCCTGACAAGACTCTCACTTTATCTCTCTCATCTCTTTAAAAACCTTATTGATGGGTATCAGTATCCTGAACTAATACAGTTGGAGTTACTAGGATAATTTATTTTCCTCCAGTTTTCTCAACACAGACATATCTACATGCACACTTCAGTATTTGATGAAATAGCTACATGTCATATCAATAATTTCATTTTAATAGAAAATTTTAAAATTAAAGAGATAATTTTAAAATATAGAGCCTGCAAATACAAACAACTCCTCATTTCTAGAAACCATGAAAATCATTTTACCTCAACACTTTTTTCTTCTTCTTTCAATATTTCTTCCAACCTCAAAGCTTGCTCTTCTGCACTGAGTGTCTCCTCAATTGCAAGCTTCAGTTTATCAGAAAGACTTGCATTTTTTTCATTAAGAAGTTTTAATCTAAACAAAATGACAAAAGTTAAATGTAGGTTGTCTAGAGAATGCTGCCAAAAGGAAGCAGCAAATCTGACTGAGCAGTTGCCTCAGTCTAATCTTCAACCTATGATAAACAAGGCCCTGATTTTTTTTCCCCCCACCCTTTAAAAACAAGGATTACCAAGAGTATTTTGCCTAAATTACCCAGTACCAAATCTATGCATGAAGTAACCAGAAAGTTGATGATTTCAGTCAAGATCAAGATTATTTAAAGTTATTTTGTATCTCAAGGATTTGGTTGTATCAATCCTTACAAATGTTACCTTTAAAGGTCTGTTTCTTACCTGGCTTGTTTTCCCTGAATTTCTTTCTTCAGATTGGTAATTTGTGTTCTCAAGGACTCTAGATCAGAAGCAGTTCTGTTCACAATGGATTTCAAAGTCTGCAGCTAATAAATGACAAAATCGAGCAAGAAAGCTCTTACTTACTTTGGTACATGTTGAGATATTTAAAATTATATTTTCCTATTTATTGGAAAGTATTCCATTACTTTTAAACAGTGCTCTCCAAATGAGGAGTGCTGCAAATTCTGAAGCACTGTAAATTGGCCCAGCTAGTAAATTCAATAGACTAATTACACAGTATGAGTACTGGGAAAAAATAATAATAATTAAGAACATGAATTATGGAAGTGCTAGGGACTGCAATTCTTGTCCAACAGCATCTGTATAAGTAGAACCATGGTTTTATAGGGCACAGCTGACTTTGCTGAGGTTTTTTGTGAACATGGATAACCTTATATATCTATTTCTTTGTCAAACTTTGCTGGATAGATAAGATTATTTTGATTAAGATATCACTGTGACAAAAATACACAGATATTTAATTTGTTAAAAAATACATGACAGCATACACTCATTAAATAGGGTAAGAATACTTTCCAATCAGTAGCTCTTTTATCTTCACGATAAGTTTGTTTTCACTTTCACAGATGAAGAAAACTGATCAAAAGCCTGTATAGAAGTTTTCTTAGAGGTCACAAGTTGTTGGCTGAACTGTCTCCTTCTTTCCTTGTTTCTCACATGCATCCTACAGATATTCTAATAAGAGAAGACTGATCTATTATCCCATTGTGGAGTATTAATTGTGAAAAACTTCAAGCAAGAATTTCACAGCTTGAGATGAAAACCGACCAATTCTACAAACCCTCAAGCTTGCATGAATTATAGGGTAATATAATAGCCTACACCTTGTTTGGGCTACCTACAGTTTAATTAGGAGATCATCCTATGAACCACCTGCTACAAAAAAGCTACCCCAAAGTTAAGGCAACAGCAGAGGCAGGGTTTTTCAAAAGTCACTAAACTTGCTGAGTACCCCAGTGTTACTACTTTCTTGTTAAGAAAAAACTTACTCAGGTAATACAAGTGTATCCCTTCTCAGCAGAGCCATGAAACTCAAATTACTTCCTAGAAATACTTCTACGGGCATTTAAGTAATTAAGCAGTGCCTCTCATTCCCAGGTTTAAGTGCAAATTCAGTAAGGACAGCATCAAGCATGGCTTGTTCACAGGGCAGCCCTGTCCCACTGCCTCTTGATTAGAAAGCCACATGAAAGCAGTGGGTGTTTTCCCCAGGAATTGTAACCTGACTACCAGGCCATCAACACACACTTCTGAGACCACGGGACAGGAATTGTTTGGAATCTGGAAGAGACTTCTCTCATCTTTATACAATACTGCAGTGTATGTCTGCTAAAGGAAAGAAGCTCCTGAGGCATCTAACAGTGTTAGACCATTTAAGAGAAAATTCATCCATTTTACACCCACACAACAGAGAATACATACCAATCTTTTCACCACTCTCAATGACAGGATTAAGTTGAGGGTTCAAATCCTAATAAACAGGACTTGGCTGAGAAAAGCAACATTTTGCTGAATTATTAAGAGCCTAGTAGTATAAAACCAGAGAAAAGGAAATGCTATTCCTGTATTTCCTCCATCTGGTGCTCAGTTCTAGTTTCAGTCTGTTTTCCTGAACTGTTTGGTCACCCTTACCTCATCCTGCAGCTGAGTCTTTCGAGCATCCTGAGTCTGGAACTCCTTTCGGAGGTTGTTTGCTTCCCGCTCAGCAGTGAAGATTTTCTTTTCATATTCCATGTTGTTAACAGTTTCATTTACCAAAAAGGCAGTCTTCTCTCTCAGCAAAATTTCTTTGTTTCGGATCTCCTGTTTTGTCTCTGCAATTAGCTATCAGGATAAAAACGTTTTAGATTTGCTTGCATTAGTTGTGTTAGATTAATAAAGGGTACAACCAGAAGATCAATTCCTATTATTATTACTATTTGCCTGAGACAGCCCAGTTATCATTCTTAAAATTATTTTATTCCATGGATACATCACACCAAACACTACAGTGTTTTGGACTGGAAATTTCCAAAATATTCCAATAACTTAAAAACAAAAAGATACCGTAAACTCTTATGAAAATAAAATAATTCTTCATTGATTGGGAAAAAAGAAGCTAAGCAAAACTTCAGGTAGACTTGAAACAGATGAAATTAAACAAGAAAATTATCAGCATTAATAATGCTTACTCTACCTGACAGATTTATAACTACTCAGTGAAAATTGTGCATTTTGAAAGGTTAAGTAAAACATTACCTCCCCAGAAAATTATATTGTCATTTTGATGTTAAAAAAAAACCAAAAAAAACCACCCCACATCAAACCCAAACCCCGAAATGGATCAGTTACAGCAGTTTTACCAAAGCACATTGATCTATCTCCTGATCTCTTTTCTGCATCTGATGAATTGCATTCTCCCACTGCCTGATGACTTCTTGCCTTTCTTGATGAACCCTGCGAAGATCTTCAGCTGCTCTGTCAAGCTCCATCTGTTTAAAAGAAAGCACCTCCATGATTTCTGAAGTTAAAAATGCCACATATAAACGAGGGATCTTTGAGAACCTTAAGCACAAACCTGAGCTGTCATGGTTTCTGTAAGCTCATTATCCAGAGCTCTGCGCTTCTGGTTTGCTTCCATGGTCAACTTTTCTATTTGAAGGGTTAATGTCTAAAATGAAAGGATATGAAAATATTTGAAAATTAAGTATTTGAAAATAAAGAGATCACATTTTATAAATTTTTAAAGCCCTGCTACAATCAGGGGTTAAATTCTTGAGGCATCAATTTTATTGTGTTCTAGAAAACAAAAAATTGACAGTGCAGCCTCCCAAATTTTCAGTCAACACAAGTGGCCATAAGAACCAAACTGCAGCAAGGCCAAAGTAACCCTCAACTGTATGTAAATGTGTGTGTGGTGTCCTTGGCACACAGCAGTGAGAGTATTTGTGTAAACAAACACTTGGATTAAGTATTTAATGAGTAAAAATCAAATTTATCCTCACTCTACTTAAAGAATAATTAAAAATAATAATATTAATAAATAAAGAATAAAAAATATTTTAAAATAATAATAACCATAATAAAAACTAATAGGGTTACTTATCTCTACATTAATAATATACTGGTAAACTCACCCTTATAAACTCTGAACTTTTGACTGGAATTCCTCTTTATACAGATATATATGTTTATGTCTTCCATTATTCCAGGTAGCTTTACTGAAGCAGCTGTAATTTGTTTTCAGCAATATTAATAAATTCAGTTCTAAAGGGAAATTCTACACTATTCATCCATACTTGGTGTGAATTTTTGAACAAACGCCTCTTAATTCAGTGGCACTGTTTTCTAGACTTTATTTGTGCACCCTTTCAAAAAATTTAAACTCAAATCTTGCCCATATGAATAAGCAAATTAATGTCTTCAATTACGTCTCTCATTATTGCAAAACCTGTTCTCTCAACTTCAAAATGAGCCTCACATGGAATTGCACTGTTGTGCCAAATGGAAACCAGGTTCAAAGCAGTGTTGTACAAAATCTTGTCTTCATTTTTTCTGAATTGATAACATAACAAGGTCTTCAAGTGATAACATGGTTCTTCCTTTGGTTTCTGTCATTTCTACTTACTCCTAGTTTCCCTTCATCTTGCAGTGCATACTTCTGGATTGCAATGGCATCATTATCTGTACGGTTCAACTCCTTTAGCCAGCTCTCCAGGAGTTCCTCATCCCAGCTCATCTGTTGTTTTAAGTTTTCCAGCTTCTTAGTGGTTTTATTTATAGTATTCTAATAAAAGAAGAGAAAATTAAAGGTTCAATATCAAATGTCTAACATCCATTGAATAATAATTGAAGCAACCAGTTCAAGGTACTGTGACAAGTTTACCCACATCTTGTCCACAGAATTGATAGTTTTCTTTCTTATTAATTGTGTGTTATACTTGAGGAATGCTATTGGACATCCTGGTCTTAAAGAAGAAACAAGCCAGTAGGTTGCCACTAATTTAAAATGCAAATAATTTTAAACAGAAAAGTCAACCTCTGGCAATATAAACCCATCTGCAGGGTATTTGTTCCATATAATAAACTGATCTGAGGCATCCAAAGGTAAAGTTTCTCCCTTACTCATTGAGGCCCAGTTGTTAAACCCTTATCCTACATATAAATTTTCAAATGTGACCTCTTCATGTCACTGTGAAGAGACTTCCTGACAAAAAAATGAGAGAATCTAGATCCAGATGAATGGTGTGAATATCTTCATCCTGCTACCCATTCTGAGAGACTGGAGATTACAAACAGACTTCAGAAGAAAAAGAACAATTTTTTAAAAATATAATTAAATAATGAATAGGAAGAAAAAGAGACAGTTCCAAACCCAGAAGACCATCTGTAAATGAGTAGCATTAGATTACTTTGTAACTTAAACCAAATCTTTGATCTTGAAATCATGACCCAAGTTTATTTTATGTAGAGAAGATTTACCACCAACCATTTAATTTTTAAACTATTAAGAAAATACCTGTGAGAATTACAAATACTGTGAGATGGATGTGTGGCTGTGTATCTGGCATTAAGAACAGAATTCATTCAATATTTAATTAATATTTGCTAAGTCTTGACCAGTCCATGCAGTAACATTCTCAGTGTCACTCTACTTGCCTACAAACAGAAAAGCCCGTCCAGATCATCTACTACAGATTATAAGCTTTATTATAATTAACTATTAATGACTTATACTACCATGTGCAAGTGAGAACAAGCCATAAAATTTTGCAGTAGAGGTGTTCCGTTCCAAAAATTTCAAACCTTACTTCTTGAATGCTTTTCTTTTGTCTCAAGGAAGCTATCTCATCTTGCAGTCGTTTAATGTCGTTTTTGAGACGTCCATATTCTCTCTCAGCAAGGGCTTTAAAGTGATGTTCAGTTTCAATTTCATTCTCTTTGGCTTTGTAAAGAGACTGCAGAATAATAAAGTTCAATATTTTACAATAAACAAAAGTTCTGTATTTTACAATAAAGTTCAGTATTTTACAATAAACAAACATCAACAATCTTTTCTTTTACAAACAATTGAATCCCAAGTCAGAGATGGTTTCACTATGTAAATGAAGGAATTTTCAGAGAAAATTTATTGGCTTTAGTATCTCAAATACCCATATTCTTATATATACATATGTACACATTGTATCAAGTATCCACAGATCAACCTTTTGTATCCCTAAAAACTCAATTCTAAGATTTTTTTTCACCCAAGATTCAGAATCTTAACATTTCAACAACAAAATCTTAGTCTCTTGATCATAAGTGACTTTACATCAGATCCAGGAAGCACAGCAAAAAAATATTTTATTGTTCTATGCTGAGAGAGACCTCCCCTGCTGGCCTATAGCAGTACCTGGATATTGTCTAACCTTTCTGTCCTTTAAATCAAATTAATGATTGAATCTGGCCAAAATAAATAAAGAAGTTGTTCAGATGCAGGGCAGTTTCCTAAGACTTTTTCACCCAGGATATTTTATCTGAAAGGTGTAAATCTTTGCCTCAAGACTTCTTAGAAATCTAAACTAGCCCTTTTGGTCAGTTAATTCAGAGTGTAGGTAAAGACTTAGATCTTGACCATCTCACTTCATTTTTCATGTCCGTGAATTAAGTCTTCACCAGCATTTCACACCTAATTCTTCACCATTATAAAGATTATATTTTTTTCCCCTTACACTGGTGTTTTCCTTGACCAATTTTTTTTTTATTAATATCTGCAGAAGTCCCCATTTAGGAAGAATTCTAAAATGCACCCTTCCTGACTTTTTCCTAGGTACAGTAAGTTGAATTTGGATGGTCTTAATGACCGTCAAATAATATCACTGAGATACGTAGTTTAATTGTTGTTTCCTGTGTAAATCCTGGAATAAAGGCCTAACAAATCTCTAACAAAAGTGGCAAAATAGACAAGGACACCAGCCACAGAGAGAAACTCAGGTTACAGGTCTGTCTGACAAAACAGACCTGCTAAAGGTGGTGATTTACCTGAGAGAAGCTTATCTCTTGTCTCACATTTTTCAAATGAGACGTCATTGCTTCTATGCGCTCCTCACAGTTGCTCAGCTCATTCTGCAGCTCCTCTTTTTCCTTTCGCAGCTTGTGCAGCTGTTTAAGAGTTAGAATCGTCAAGTTACTGTTTGTGGTTAAGTGCTTATTACCTGCAATTATTAATGAAAAAATAACGTAAGAAGTAGCTGCTACATTCCTCCAAAGCAGTGAAATGAGGGATTTCAGGAGAAAACCCGGAGCTTTGCTAAGGGAACGGACAACTCGCACCGCTCCTCCTGCGGGGCTCGGGGGATGCGGGTGCGCGGGTCCCGCTCGGAGGCGGGGATCGCCCTCCCGACTCCCCGGGCCGCTCCGCGGAACCCGCGAGCTTTCCTTCTATCCATCCCTCCCTCCCTCCCCGGCCCCGGGGGGAGCGCGGGCTCCTCTCCCCGCGCTCACTTCGTCCTCCAGCGCCTTGTTCTCGGCGTTGGCCACGGGCACGGCATAGCCGGGCTCCCACTGCAGCTCGGCCAGCACCGGGGCGGCGGTGGGGCCGGGCGGGTTCTCCATGGCTGCGGAGGGGCCTACAAGAGCCGGGGCTGCGGCAGGGCCGGGGCTGAGGCGGCTCCGGGCGCTTGGCAACGGCGGCTCCGGCCGGGAGGGGCCGCGGGCGGCGCCGCCCCCGCTGCTCGCGCGGGCCGGGCCGGGCCGGGCCGGGCCTGAGGCGAGCCGGGCCCGCGGCGGATGGGCGAGGCTCTTTGCGGACCAGCGGGCCGGAGACGGGTTGTGCCTTTCGCGGCCGTGCTGCAGAGGAGGGTGTCAGCCCCAGAGCCGCCAGCAGCCCCTCAGAGCCCCCCGGCTCCTCTGCCAGAGCCAGCTGTACCGGGTCTGGGGCAGGGGGGCGGCTCATCTGGCGCTGGGGACACCACAGAGGTCTGGGGCTGACACCACCTGCCGCTGGTGGCGCCGACTGACAGGTGTCTGGGAGGGTACACTGTACGTGTCCTGTTTCTGAACAGGATTTTGGTATTATCTCAACTAACAGTGGGTTTCCCGAGCCACGCTGCATGCAGGTGACCACAAACGCTAATGTAACGTCCGTGTGAACTTGCTTGTCACATTGTGGAACCATCTGTGCTTCTGGGTTGTAAATTACCCTGTGCCACTGAGTTCCACCATTCACAGACCAAGACAGACACACTCTTGGCAGGAATCACTGAGTCATGGAATGGTTTAGGTTGGAGGGGACATTAAAGCTCATCTGGTTCCAGCCCTGCCGTGGACGAGGACACCTTCCACTAGCCCAGGTTGCTCAGAGCCCCGTCCAACCTGGAACACTTCCAGGGATGGGGCATCCACAGCAGCTCTGGACAACGTGTCAGTGTCTCACCACCCAGACAGAAAAGAACTTCCTCCTAATATCCAATCTAAACTTACACTCTTTTCGTTTGGATCCATTCCTCCTTGTCCCTTCACTACATGCTCTTGTAAAAAGTCCCTAAAAAAGGAAGGGTAGCCTTGATGCAGAAGCCCTCTGTTGGTGACAATTGTCTGGCTAAAGCATCTGAAAAGTTAAATGAAGTAATCAAAGCGTGATTCAAAGGTGCCTGAGCCACACAGCAATATGCACTGACAAATGTTATGCGAGGTGGTTTGGAGGAGCAAGGGGTTTGCAGTGAGATTTCTTACAAACATGGGCTTATGGCAGACTACTAACACAGACCACAGAAGACATGGGTCTTGCCACATATCTATAAATGTATTATGGGATATTTTTAGAGAAGAAAAGTTTGCTGAAGGACAGTGAAAGTCAGGCCTGATGAGGATGCATCAAAAGCGTGACTTGAAGTGTTGTGCAGATTATTGCTGGTCATTTCACTGACCATCCCCTGAGAACAGTCCTGCATTATTCTTAAAGTATTGAAAGAAAAAGGAACAACAATGTATAGGGGCAATAGTTTCTTGAAAATAAAGGAATGGTATAGGGTTCAGTGCCTCAAGCTACCTGTGAAAAAAATATAGATGTCATGAGGAAGATCTTTTTTGCCTCTTGTCTTACCTGGCACAGTTGGCTGTGGATGCTTGTAAGAAGCACTGAATAATATTTTTGAAGCATCAAGGAAAACACAGTGTCTTGGGACAGTAATTGGCAGCAAGCAGCCTCCTGCCACCTTACTATTTGCCCTCTGGGATGTATGAAGTTGTGATGGCCAATGACCTGTGTTTTGATCTTGCTGTATGTACACTTTCCCAGTCTGCAGCTCAGTGATGATGTGTCTGATTGTGAGAAACATGTGCTGAGTACAGTCAGTGTCTTCCAGAGGAACATGGGATGATGGCACCTTCATTATCAATGTGGGCAAGACAAAGATGCAAATGATGCAGAAAGACAGGTGAGATATATGGCAATTAAGAAGAAGGGAAACTTCTGTAGGCAGAAAATTCAGACCTAAGATATATATGTAGATAGATAGATATAGATATAGATATAGATATATAGATATATTCTTGATTCTAGCATACATGGAGGAGACATCTAGAAGCTGGACATGTGTAGCCAGGTGTCTTTTCAAAAGAAAATCTTAGGACCAGCAGCTCACAGCACTGTGTGAGAAATGGATTAGCACAAAGGGATCAGTGCAGAGGTGATGCAGGGGTGTGATGACAAGGAGGGAGCCTCAGCTGAGCCTCAGCTGCTCGGGCAGTGCCGGGTGAGTGCGTGGCCTGTGGAGGACTGAGCCTTTTGACCCTCTCAAAGGTCGTGTGCCAAGAGCCACCTGTTGCAGAGTGCAGGGAGGTGACCTGGCTCAGTGGGAAGGCGGAATTGCAAAGACACTACAAGCTACTAGAGAGACAGCAGAGACTACAATGGCACATCCCTGTGTACATATAAGGGCCCTTTCCTTTCCTACCCAAAATGAGAAACGCCTTTTACTCACTATATGTGAAGAATAAATGCAACTTGCCTTGCAGGGGTTTTAAACTGACACCTGTAATTCATTGTGGCTTTGCAGTGATGAGCACTTGATAATCTTGTATTCTCTAAGCTGAGATTTTGTGTGAAAGAACATGCGATCATATAGTGCCTGAGAAGAAGAAAGCAAATTATTGGAAAACTGTTATTAGGTGAGCAATCAGTCCTGTTCGCTAAGCAAGGCTTCCAGTGAAAAAATAATAATTTATAAACATGTGCCTTAATGCATGCATGAAGAAAATCAAATAAATCTTGATGCAGTTAATTAAATAACATACCAAACTTTTGAATTTTTGTCATCATAAGTGTACTATTCACATATTTTTGAGTCCAGATTTATACATAGTGTCTGAAAAGTATGAAGTGTTATAAGAGTAAAGAGTATTGTTTCACAATTTTCATGGAAATTCCACCCTCCTCACTTTCTCTTGCCTGATGCTGATGAAACAAATCTCCATGATATGCTTTTGTTCGTGTGGTTTCTCCCTTCCCCTGCCTGTGGAAATGTGTTCGGTAAATGCAGAACTGTTTGCCAGACCTGCTAATCCACCAGATGGTGCTGCGTGTCTGTGGATTCAGGGGGGTTTTGTTGGTGTCGCTTTTTAAAATAGCACCAGTCGGTTATCAACTCTTCAGTTAAAAGGGAATAGAAAATTCCTGTTCTTATATATATATATATACACACACATACACAGAAGGTTGTTTTGTTTCGTTTTATTTTTTAAATTATATCTCTTAAGAGTATTAGAGGAACAGGAGTACTTGTAATATGACAAACTGGTTTTCTGTTAACATTCCTTTTGGGTTGAATTTTCACTTATGTAGATTGCTGTGCCCATTTTTTCAAAATACTTAAATGTAAAACCACTGTTTCTGGCCTTCAAAAGACTTAAAGCTCCTCTCATACCAGTTTAAAAACATCATTTTTGTTTGTTTATACCAAATCTCCTTAAATCTGTGTGAAAATAAAGATTTCATTTATGGATTTGTTTCTAATACATGATACTTTTGCTATATAAAATATGGGAAAATATTTTTTCCTTGGCTGTATATCTAAGCCATCCTCTGAAGAAAGACTCATTTAAGGTTTTGCTGGATTGTTTATAACTAACCCAGTGTAGCCAGATAGTGTCAGTTAATCATTGTTGATAATCACTTTCCCATGTGAACCTGCAAGTGGCAGGGTGTTTGATAATGGGATGTAATGGCCCACACTGGATCTTCTCTTTCAGAAGGGTGCACTAAGGCTGCTGCAAAATGGAAGAAGCAAAAATAGGAAGAAAGATTGAGGGGACCACACAAGTGTGAGATCAGGACATGTAGGAAGTCAGAAGGATGGAGGATCTGGCATGATAACAACTGAAGTATTGACTAAAAAGCCCAATGTCCATCGAAACCTGGAGCTCCTGACTTGGGTAGGAGAAACACAATTGCATGAAAAAGGAGAATTACTCATAATTCAGGTCTGATGTGTTATCAGTTATGTTTATCACTAACCAGTGAATGATAAAATTAACAGCAGTTTAATACATTGATCTTGGGGAGAAAAAAGGACAAATATGAGCCAAAATCAATTCTTTTGAAGTTTGAGGGAGCTTAAGTATATTCTCATTATCCTGTTCTAGACTTTTTGCATAGTTGTGCTGGCAAAGGCTGCAATATTGCTGGTACAGTGCAGTGGCTTTTTTGTGCTGGAGATGGGTGCGGAGGACAAAAACCCCATCCTTTTGCTGCAATATTCATTTGAAAAGTTACTATAAGACAATGTGCCATAAGGTAATTTGTTTTATTTGTAGGTCCCGAGTTGCAGCGAGCACTGGGAGGGCAGCAGTGAGAGCAATGCCTTTGGTAAGGCAGGAGCGATTTGCGGAGGGGCAGAGCAGCCCCTGCGTGCCCCGCCCGGCAAAGGCGCTGCCCGGCGGGGCGGGGTGTGCCTGCTCCAAACACTGCCCAGAAAACGTTCATGTAAAACCATTACCAGGTTTTATTTAATAACCTCCTAACCCTCTCTCTCTCTCCTCCTCCTCCCCTCTGTTCCTCTAATGCCTTTTACAGCTCTTGCTGCTCAGCGTGAAGCCTCAGAGCTGTATTCATCAATGACTCACACCCTTGCTTAGGGGCCAATTTTCATGGAAGCTATACAGGAAAATTTTGAAATGCACCTATCTCATGCAGGGCACAAGATGATTTCTCTATTCATTACTATTCCAAAAGGACTTGTTGTCCTTTGGAAATGTTCACATACTACTTACATTTGTGTGTGCATGCATACATGTGCAGAGCTTACTTGCCTTTAGATTTGAGTGGTCGAAAAATAAAAATGTATTGTTATTATCATTGACACCAGTCAGCTGAAGGGTAACTGAGGGCCTGCTTACACTCAGTGAAAGCAGACAAATGCAAAGGAAAATGCAGCATGGTGTGTTAGGGCAGCAAATTCTACAGACTCAAGCACAAAACTTGTTAAAAATCACCCTTTTGCTTGATGCTATGAGTAGCAGCTTTCTGAGGAATTTAGAAGTAAAGCCAAGGACTTACTCTGAGAAACAAAACTGCAGCTCTGAAAGACTTTTGTGTTGATCAAGGTTATAATACCTTTCAAAAACACTCCAAGAAAGCATGTTCATTTTCCTTAAGACACCACAAGTTAACTCAAGTTTTAACTTTGAGGGGGAAGAGAGGTAAAATCATAGGAATTATTATCCAAAATGACCTTTCAGTTTAAAACCCATTTGACAGGAGGGGAATCATTACTGCAAAATTGCCAGTCATACACTAATTGCGTTCTCAGGGGTTGCTAATTTTATCCAAAATTACTTTAAACAGTTTTGGGGAAGAGACTGAGACTTACTGCTTAGCATAAAGCAGTTTATTTACGCATGTACAAAGTAGCTTACATCCCTAAGGGATTAAATCAATTTCTATATTTTACTGTAAGTTGTTGTAAAAATTGTGTCATGCAATGATGAATCAGAAGTGGTACGAAAAAAGAGGGCAAAGTATACTTTTGCTTTTCATAATTTTTCCAACAGGCATTTCAAATTGTAATTCTAAAAATAGCTTTTTTTCTTCACTTTGTTTCTTAAACAAAATGGAAAAATCTCTTTCTGCAAATCAGGCCCATCCACTGACATGAATTTCTACCTTCTGTCTGTGCAGGTGAGTTCCTCAAGAATGTGTTAATGATCAGATTTGGATTTTCCTTATTTGTTGATGTTGTTTTGCTGAATGACTTTTGCTAACAAAAGTTTTTGCTTGACAGATGAGCTTTGTCCATGGCCTAACAAGAGAGAATTGTCTTACAGGAATGCACAGAATTTCCAAGCTCCCACATGTATGTTACATAGATCAGAAAAATTCATGGTCCTGTCAGAGACAAAAAATAGCAGTGAGTCCTGTGAAGGCAGTAGTGTGATCCTTGTTTTAGAGATGACAAAACAGAGGCATGACGAGGTTAAGTAAATTCCCTCATATTGCCCAGAATACCAAGTAGGAAATTAGAATTTTTTTTTTATTTGTAATTATTTTTTAATTTTTATTTTATTTTATTTCCAGGCAGAGCTTTAGCACCTCTGGGGAAGTAATGGCTGTTTTGTTTACAATGGGTAGCCTGTATCCAGTTCTTCCTTCCCAAAGTCCATTTGTGCTGTAGAGAATATGTAGGGATTGTGAATGTACTCGTAAGTAGCATTCCACAGTTGAACTAATTGCCAGGCCAAGCGAGGGACCACAGTAAATGGGTGAATAATTTGATCCAAGATGGATTTGTACTCTACCAACACAGCCTGAAATCTTCTAATGCTTTTGGATTTGACTGTGAGCTGTTCATTGTTGTTTGAGCCTGTTCTTTTCTATTACCATATTTTCTCTGGATATCATTTCTGTGTACCTTATCTTTGTATAAAAGGCCACATCTTTACCATATTTCCAGGGAGTAGTCAGTATAGGCATACAAAATTTACTGCTGTAGACCAAAATATGACAGATAAAGGTAGTGCATTACAAAGTTCTTGCCCTCAATCATACAGAAGCCTCTCTATGCTTCTGTGAGCAGTGGCACAAATGTGGCTGCACTGTAATGGGAGAAGGGTTAACAGCAAACCAAGACACTTTCTACAGCAAAAAGAGATGGAATCTTCTCCAAGCAATTACCTTGTATGTAATAAACAATGTCAGTGGTCAATAGAGGGAGTTTTCTTACCCTAATCCCCTTTCATTTAGCTTAAAATAGAAGTACTATTAGTTTGACTAGCAGGTTGGTGTACCATGAAGCCTGGTCATCCCTAGTTGAAGGCTAAATTTAACTGCTAGCAGAAAGGTTGCTCCAGTAGCTTTTGTCTATGCTTTCCTTGAATAAAATACAATAATGCATGCTAGAGCTTCAGTGGTGTTAGATGCTTTTGTCAGATGTGTCTATAGATATGCTGCAGCCTTTTGGAATACAGAGTGCATTGCTTTTTATTACAGATTTTATTGGCATCATGAAGTTGTGAGTAGCTTCTCCTGCACTTTTAGCTTTTATTTGCTCTGAAAATCCAGCTCTAATTACTAATGGATACTTTAAAAAATAATTTATTTCTGGCAAAGGATGCACATAACCTGTTATCATTAGATATCTGCTGGCAGTAGATATAGCACAGCTTGTGCTTTGGCTAACCCTTGAAGGAGGGGAAGATTTAATAAATGAGAAAAGTCAAAAGCTTTTGTACTTATATGTGCTTAAAGTAATGAGGAATTTAAAGATTACAACACCATACCTGTCCTTCTACATATGAGCTGTGGCTTTCAATAGATGTGATGTTCCTCATGGATGCAGTAAGATGTGACAGAATGGTCACACAGCTGAGTATTCCATGGCAGAGTGGCCCTCAGCTCAGTTACAGGACACAGAAAAACAGAGCTTCAAGGCACCATGTTTCCTTTGTGTTACATACATCACCTGACTGCTGCCCTTTTTAGTGGAGTGCAGCTACTGTGATCTCTTTCCTAACCATCAGTTTTCTTGTGTGTTCTTTTTTGCTTCAAAAATACGTTTATTTGAAGCAGAGTTGGAGTAAAAAAAATAAAATGTGGCACAAAATTAGAAATAAAGGAAGTTAGTCCTACCTAATATCATGAAAGGTTATATGCAAAATCAGTGAAAACTGCAAACCTTTTAAAATTTATTTTAGTGTTGTTTTAATTTTGTTTTCATTTTTGTTTTTATCACCTTCTTTATAAAGAGTGTAATGATAAAGCAAGGGCAGTGCCACGGAAGGCCAGAGGTCTTCCAGTTACAGAAGGGTGATCAAAGAGAAGAGCCTTAGCCTGACCTTAGCCACAGCCATTCCCAGCTCTTTGCTGCAATCTCAAGCAACTGCAATTTCTTCTGTTCCCTACTTGTGTTTGTGAATTCTCAGTGCTTGAATCCTGCTGCTTCTGGCTTATAAAATCCCGTGTCTGTAGCAAGTTTCTTCATTTTCTTTCTGGTTTGGCACTACTGAAGGAATCAGAATACATTTTATTGTTTATTCCTTAGCAGTTCTGTATTTTGTGGAAGGAAATTGGCCTTCCTCCTGCCAGCATCCGTGGAGCCAGAGAACACCCCAGAGTTGTCAAGGCAACAGCTTTTGCTTGGGGAGCTGCGAAAGAGAAAGGGACAGGAACGTCCTCTGGGCTTTTGTTGCAGGGCACAGAAACATGTGTGGTCCCTTTACTGCAAACACCATCCGTGGGTCAGGGAAAGTAGAAGTTACAGTGCTACATAATGATGTGGGGCTGCTGAGAACAGCATCCTGATGTACACTCAGCTCTGGAATCACAGACCCACTCTGGGCTTCTCTTCAGTGTGTTTGTTCTGCTGGGCAAGGCCCTATTGAAATAGTGGCATAAATCAAGTGGGTTTAGGCTTTTGGATAGGAAAGGGAGCTTGGTTCTCTTTACTGCCTAAAATTTTTAGCAAGCAAAGCTTTCCATTTAAAAATTTTATCACTATTCAGTGCTCTAGAAGGGTGTCTATTGGTCTAATTACTAACTGGATTCCTGTGGTGATCTTGCTTGCCTCTGTGGGAGATTTGCTTCTCACGCTGGACAAACCTGACAGTGAATAAGATCCTTACCTAGAATAAGGCACAGGGCTCACCTGAACCAACAGACCTATGCTAAAATTTACCTGGTGCACACTGTGAGCTGCATGATTCCAACACAGAAAATGCCATTGCAAGAGCTCTAGAAATGCATAGAACCTAGCAAAAATTCCTTCATTCTGTCCCAAGGAACAGGATCCAAGGATACTGTCTGCATTGTAGTATTCCTGGTATTTCTTCTGCTTCAACAGCCAACAGTTATAAAATCTTACACCTGTATATTATAGTTGGAATACTCAGTGCATATTTCTATGGAGGCATGAACAGTTATACATTTCCCTTTAAACATACAATGAGGCTATCAAGGGTTTAACAAAGTATTTTTTATGGGGAGATCAGATGGACTCAAGACTTGTTGCTGTGCTTAGTATTTGGCACGCAGTGTTGCCCTCTTCATGCAGTAGCTACTTGATATCTCTGAAGTGCATATTTGCTGTCATGTTACTGCTATGTGCATAGTAAAATGCTATATAGGACATAGCATAATCTTGTTTGATATTATGATCCTGTAATTTACTTTAAAAATATTAATCTTGTAAATACTGTAAAGTTTTATTAGTAGTTGCAGTAAGCTGTTTAAGATTTATGAAGTAGCATTATTTATATTTATAGTCAGTGACCTTGATACCTTCTACTTAGAGCTGAGATATTTTTATGTTACTTTGCTTTTTGATTTTCTTGGCCTTGGTTTAAAGAGAAAAGCACCCCAAAAAATTAAACAAAAACACTGTTAGATTTTTGATTTTCAAAAGATCTCCCAAACTTTTACAAACTGAGATTTTGGAGGTTATTTTAACACATATTGCCATTTCATGTAGTCATTTAAGTCATTAAGGCATGAGTAAGGTACATTTAGAGAGGCAGGACATTATCGATGTATTAACCTCATTGAAGAGCATTTTATTGTTGTATCAGTCATTCCAGAGAAAGGTTCTGAGCCTAAGAGCACAGATGAAAATATATACAATCCCTTTAGAAGGTGGAATATTTGAATTTAGCTTGCAACATAGTTGCATGAAATTATCACTCCTGTCATGTCAGCTGAAATATCTGAAATCCTATTTCTAATCCCTTCCATGTAATGTGGCATGGGGACATAGATACATATCAGCCACAAAGGGAGCCAGCACAGCCTTTCCGACAGACTCTGCAGGCTGCCTACAGTTCAATTCCCCTTCTCCAGCCTCCCCACCCACTGGTTGAGCCTCTTGTTGCCCTTCCAACACCTAATGCACTCCTGACACAATGGAGGGAGGGCAGGAGCAGTGTGGTGAAAAATCAGACACTGCAGACAAAAACTTGACAGACTGTCTTCCTCCCAGTGCCACAATATGAACTGGCCAAGTGAAAAGTGATGGCCATTATCCTGTCTCACTGAATGACTTAAGTGACTTACAGCCACATGCAGAGAAAGTTCTTTCGACTATTTCCATGGGGGTTTTTAATTTAATTTGCATAATAAGATGTACAAGGTAGGTTTTACAGTTTGAGGCAGTTTCATTTTCCTCTGACTCCTGTGTAACGTAAGGGTAATTTCACTGAAGTCATTGGAGTAACTTCATTATGAAATGGATGTTGGGAGAGCACTTTCACAGTCCTTAGGCAGCTTTCCAGTCGTTGCTCCTCAATATTCACCATAAGCTCCCATTTACATCTTCCTGAGGCTGAGTGATCTGGGCACGCTGGGCACTCATCCAGCACTGCACATCTCAGGAAAGATGGCTCCTGATGGATTGTTCAGTGTTGTACAGGACATAACCTGAGTCAACAGCCAGGAGTCTCATGCACCCAAACAACTTCCTTTGACAACATTTTGCATTGACAACAATCTGGAAAATGTAGGTGTTCTGATAAGCACAGTGTTGTATTTACAACTGTACAATTTACAACTGTACAAATGCTGCCTCAGGTTCACTTGAAAGCTTTGTGTTTGACATTCCAGGCTAGTACCTCTATCCTGGGATGCTGGCCATGCATCTCTTTCGTTGCTTTGTCACAAATACTGACTTGAGATACTTTTCTTTCTGAAAGTTTTGCTAAAATGGATAAACTCCAGTGAAAAGTTTCAATTACGAGAACTGATTTCTTGAAGGATTCCCAGCAAGTTCTTTACAAAAGCTCTGACAAAAGCAACTGCTCTCTGCCTCCCTGTCCAGTGACTCCTGCTAACTCAGATGCATATCCATGGGCTTGCGAAGAGCAGCTGTAAGAGCACAAGCAGCCAGAGACTAAATGTAAGCAGAGAGGAGATGGACCAAGATCTCTGTACTTCTGTAATTGTTGTATCACATGGGAACTTGAGGTACCAAGCCTGGCTATTCCCTGGCGTGTGCTACAGCTTCTAGAGCCTGGCCTGACCAGTAAATCCTTTAATTATTTACAATTGGGCCATGCTTTTATACATGTCCAAAATCCAGGAGAAGGCTGCTTGGACCCCCCTCACCAGTTGCTGTCAGTGTGTACAGCTGTTAGAAAGCACACATGGAGCAGCAGGAAGTATGACTTGAGAGGCAAAAAAAGATGCTGCTTGTCTTGTATTTATCCCTAATGTACCTAAGATACTGTAAATAATGGCAAGCAAAAAAAAAAAAAAAAAAAATTCAGATTCTTGCAAGTGCAACATACTAGAAACTGCTTTTTCCCTCTGCAGTGGAAATGCATTTAGCAATCTCTTCCCATTTATTATTTCCGATGGAAGCAAAATCTTACCACATAATAAGACAATATTTCATATACGTGAATCCATGTTCATCATTCCAGCAGCATCCTCCATCTTTTCTCTCTTACTTTTCTTTTTTTTTTTTTTTTTTTGAATTTGTGGTTAGGTAGTACTTATAGTACAATAATATTTTTATGATTTATTACTTGCAGAAAATAAAATAATAATGGTACTCTTTTTCATTTTTTTCACCTTTGTTCTGATGTGCTAAAATAATGGTTTTTGTTAGTTGAGCACTCTGTTGATAAAACCTGAAGTACATGACAATATGAGTGAAATTCATTATCAAGCAAAGAGTGTAGTGAACTTTGCAGCAAATCATCACAAAGTAATCTTGCTTTTCTCTCTGATCTTACTCTAAATGCGATTTGCACTCTTCTGGAAAGGACTTTGTGCTGGTTTTGATGTTACATACAAATAGTCTTGCTTTGTAAAATGCCCATTATGCCTGTTTACATTGAGCAGCAGTTCTATTGATTCAAGCTGTACTGATTGGAAAGCAGAAGTTGTTAATGCTAAGCCCCTTCAAAGTTTTTTATAAATTTATGGCGTTTTTCCAGCGTTGCTCACAAAACAGCATAGAGCTACTGGAAGGAAATGCTCCAGCTGCAGGGATAAGTGGAGCCAAAAAGTAACATCCAAATAGAAATTATCCAGTTCGTGATTTCACTTTGATCACCAGATGTTTGCCATGTGACTTCAGCATTTGAGAACACAAGAGAGGAGAATGTGATGGTGTGGTACTTAGCTTAAATCTAACACAAGGGCTCATAGCTCAGCAGTAGATATACACAATCAGTTACTGACTTTTCCCATTTTTTGAGAAATTCCCTGTTTATCATGATATTGATTACAGCAAACTATGTCCTCATGCCAAGTTTTGCTTTGGTTTTTCAATTCTTTAAGCTCTGAAAGACTGTGGAAGCAGAGCAAGATACATTCCAGATTAATGGTGTAGTTTACTTTGGTTTGGTTGGTAATTTTTGGTTGGTAATTAAGACTGATTAGTGATCTTAGCAAATCATAAAGAGCATTATTTTCCACCTTTAAGGGTTTCAGATTTAGATTTGTATCTTCTAGTTTTAGCACTAGAAGTAATTTGATTTAACTGCCTCCAATACAATGTACTTGAGGGAGATTTTTCAGCTTTTCTTAGTTATGAGTTAGTTGAGGCATTTAAAAATGCACAGAATGGAAAGGACAATTTAGAGTTTTCAAGTTGTGACCCTTTATGACCTCTGTCAACCATCTCATACAGTGCAAAGCTCCATCTAAAATCTTTTTACAATTTTTACTCTTATCAACCTCACAGGATGGCTGATGCAAATTTTGGGTGCTTCAGAGATTAAAAAGTGGTTTAAAATGTCCACTCTAAACTTATCCAGGGTCTGTTTATAGCCACTTACTCTCATAATTGAAACATTACATGATGTACTCTATAGAATTTCTAAGTGAATTTGGATAAATGACTGAATTTCTATGTAGGACTTATCCCAAAGCAGGAGTTTCCCCCCCTCCATCCTCTCCCACCTGGCCACACATTTTTGTCTCTTGCTGCCTCAGGTATTTGCCAAGTTCCTTTACTGATCTATGTTAGTACTTTCTGTGCCTGGTTTTGAAGGGATGTTTTTATGCTGGAATAGTGAACCAGGACAGCTCAGCAATGGCTTGAGGAGCACATAGAGAGGCAGGGCCTGGCAGTTACACTTCTGGTTTAGCTTGCTCTGGAACTACAACCTCAACTCCAGATTCATAAAGGTATGATAATTCTTTCTTTCCTAACATTTTGAATGATAATTCTTCCTTTTCCAACATTTTTACCAAATTGTTTATTATTATTATTATTATTATTATTATTATTATCATTATTATCATTATTATCATTATTATTATATTTTAAGTTCTGCAGATCAAAGACTGTCTTTTAGTGACTTGCACTGTGACAACCACAGTAGATTCCCACATTTAGATATCAAGATAGTGTGGATACCAGACCACCACAAAGCCTTTTTGATTGCTGACCTTCTACCCCGGCTTTTTGTGTTGTGCTGCAAATTTATCCAGCTTCACTGAAAACAGATTATATTCTCTGTTATTTGCTTCAAAATTAATATTTATCACATTATATGATAGAATGTGAATTTTAATTAAGTCAACTTCATTTTTCATTAGTGCAAAAGCATAGATTTTGTTAACTATATAAATTCCCACTTTTCTTTATTACATGAAAGTTTCTTACTTGTGAACTTCCTTGACCTACTTAGCAGTCCTAACAGTGAACAACATTGATCCTCTTTATCTATTAACATCTGAAATGTGTGATATTGACTTACAACATAGGTTTTAATGTAAGATGATATAATGCCACCTATTATTTTGGAATCTGGACTAAAAAAATGTATTTTATAATAGGTTCCTTTATGTGAAACAAAGTGTTCTTAACATTTTTAACAGTTCCTGAATGTCCTGTCTCCACCCTTCACTACAGTATTTTGCATACGTCTGGGATTTCTAGGTCTGTTTCTCACAGCAGTGTTGAGAAAATTTCATGCTTTCACATTTTTCAGCTGTAATACTATTTACTTTGAAGAGAACTGAATATCCTCTAGTATTCTGCCAGGTCCCTCTCTAGACTTCCACACTGAGGTAGTTTTATTTGATCCTTTTATGTGAAAGATTAAATTTCCTTGTGTTGTATGGTGAGATACCAGTGCTTATTTTCAGGGAATTATCTCATGGAATGTTCTCTGTTCTAAATTATTTGCACCCAAATCCAAAATGCCAGGAGCCTTTGTTTCAGTAACAGAACATCTGATCTGTTCTTGCAATTCCAGGGAAGGTCCATTCCCCAATATTTACATATGTTCTCCATCTTCCATTAAGAACTTAACCTCTTAATTCTTACTTAGAAAAAAATACAAATAATTATAGTTATTAATATTCCAAAGATAAATGGATAAACTTGATTGCTGGGAGGGAATTCACTGAGAAATTTTGAATGTTCATTGCTTTTCAGGTATATGAGTTTAAACTGAACATTAGGAATTTATTCCAAAACTTTATGCAATTTAATAATTCTTGACTTTCTGACATGTTTATTTAATTTACTGTATACATGCCATAGGTACTTCACAGCCTGAGCACACTTTCTATGTTCAGACAAATATCCACTGTATTCAATGAAGAATATTACATTTTGATAGGAGTTTTGACTGAGGAGAGGAAGCTGGGTCAGTCCCACATGTTGTGGAGACTTAAAATCAGGAATTAATATGCAGCAGAGCTATGACAGTGGCTTTAATTCTACTCACATTAATTTTCACTGTTATTATTAATTAAACCCTGAAAATCAGGGATTTAATGGAAACTCTGACAGACCTTTAATTATAGCATTTCAACAGACTTATAGCATAGGATGTCCTCTACTAGCTCACAGGACATTCTGTACTTGAGAGGGTATAAAAAGAAGTCATAGTTTTTGGTGTACTTTATATTCAAAACATTTTTTAATTCTTGAGAGGCTTTCACTCAGTGTTGTCTGCTGCATCCAGCTAAGTTACACAGAGTGGATGCTTTAACTGTTGTACTCAAGTACAGTTTGGAAACAGAATTTTTAAATCTTTTTAATGTGATTGCTCATTATTGTTCAAAACCATCCATCATTGCTTTAGGAGAATGGGTTTCTCACCATTTATTTGTGTAGCAGAGTGCATTATACTCATAGATACATCTACAACTTAAATTATTTGGCTTGCAAATTTCTGACAGGAGGGACGACCTTTTTTCCCCCCTGTTTATGTGCCATCTGCCATAGTGGGGTCCTGACCAGAATTCCTATGTGTACCCCTAATATAAGCCATAAATTCCAGTCATTCATCCCACATGATTTGTACCACTGCGTCTCAAGTCTTTGCATTGTGTGTCTCATTGAGGCCTTGGCTGTGCAGGGTGAGTTCCATCAAAGTGATTCACAGGAATGGAATTGTCAGGAGGGAGAGGAAACTGTCAGATACTGTGGGCAGCAGCGTTCTGTAAAGTTTAGTACATCACATTTCAATTTGTCCAAGCATACAACCATATAATGAGCATTTTTTGTGTGTGAAAAACAGAATTATACCCTATTGGCTAATTTCTACAATTTTACTGCAAATTTTGCAACATATACTTTCCGACAAAGAATGTTCCTGAATTCACAGGGACCTATGATAATTGAAAATGTCATGGAAGAGTGGAGAGAAATAGATGTAAAGCTCTAACACTGGAAGAGCTACAGTAAAAATGAAGGAGGTACAGTCTAAAAATCTCAATATCAGAGACAGATTTGAAGTATTGTAGCTATTTGCAATAATTATAGATAAAATAATGAATGATTTTGGAGAAGCTGACTGATGAGTTTTTAAATATTTTTGATACTGGTAAAAACTGGTGTTTAATCAGTTAGCCGTCTGTTCTCTTGATTAGATAATGGAACCATAAGAAACAAATAAAAATGTGTATGTTCTAAAATTAAAAGAGAAAGGAGTTTGAAGTTCCATAATAGAAAGGATTTAAACTTTTCTTGACTAATTCTGAGATTTCTAAATTTGTACAGTATACAATAAAGTTTGGATTCATATGTTTGCTTTTACATGAACCACTTCTAGAAACATTTTGGGCAGCTAAAAAAGTACTTTTTGCTAGGAATCTAGCGAAAACTGTGTGTATTTACATTGCATGTTCTAACCAAATGTACAAGATCTGTTCAACTTAGTTCACTTTTATAGATCTACATAAGAAGGAATGTGAATCACTGAATAGAAGGGGTGATAAGCACATGAATGGCTGTGATCCAAAGTTGTTCTCTGAGATCCCAGTCCCAAGCACCCTGGCTGGCTTTTCTCACATGATTACCCTGAGTGAGACAAACGTTACTGATGTGAATAAAGCTTAAATAGACACATGAAGTTCTCTTCTCCTGTTCTCTTCTCCACTTTGCTGTGCAAAGCAGTGGCTTAAAACTCAGCTGAAATTCTTGAGTGCTGGCCCAGGGGCTCACATCAGCACAGGGCAAGACTGCCAGGTCCAGAAACCGAAGAGGGATCACAGCACTCTGTGCCACCTCTGTGCCAGAGGGAGAACCAATGCTGAGCACCTCCTGCTACTCTTTATTCATGTCAAATTTAGAACCAGAATCCAAATTTACATGAACAAGCTGTTCAGTTGATTCTTTTCTTTGCTCAGCTTTGTAATGAACCCAGCAGAGTTTCAGAGCTCTGCACTTTGTTTGCAATCTATGACTTTTTACCCCCACTGATGGTTTTTCATTCTATCTATCCATAGCCCATTTTTTTAATGAATGGACATTTGAAATACCTCATTGTGAAACCATTTGTTCTTAACTGACAGCCACATGCTCTCTCTGCTTTTATTATCCCACTCTAGCATTTATTCAGCCATCTTCTCAATCAGATAAGGAATCTCAATTCTCAGAAAACTAACCTTACCAAAAAACCAGATGGTTTTCTCCTGGTTTATTTCTGTGAACTGAAAAATGGAGGTAGAGGAAGAGCAGGAGGGCTCCCCATGGTGGCAGGGATCTGTTGGGTTTTCGGTGCTATAGTGTGAAACAACAGCCTGAGAGCTGGCCAGCACTGTGTGTCCCTAATCCCTTCTGAGAATGCATTGTAAAATAAAATAATACCTATGGCAGAAAATAAATACACATAAATAAATACACATTTTATGTAAATTTAGGGAAAAACTCCTCCAAAATAATTGCTTTGAGTCATTAGGAAAGCTGCTTTAGTGTAAGGACTACAGAGACTTCTTAGCAGGACCAGCATTGCCTGGCTGGGTTTAGCCAAGCACTGGGGATGTCAGCTCTGGACTGAGTTGTTGTTAGCACTGGGAAATTGCCTGCTGTGTGGATGGGCTTAATGCACTATTATACGGTGTGGATGCAAATTTAATGGGCTTGAAAATAGAGAAATTGAGCCTGAAACCTGTGGGGCATGTCCTTGGCCCAAACCAACCCATACCACGTCTAAGCAGAGTCAGTCTAGTCAGAGAAGTGGAAGGTGTTAAACCAGTGACTGATTAGAATCAGGACCCGTTACTTAAAAAGGAGTTTTGGCTGGGCAGGTGACCACAATGGCTTTTTGATTTTTGATTTTTTTTTTAATTTGCATTTTTTCAAGGAGTAGAGCAGCCATCCATTTAAATGCACATGAAATACAAACCCAAAGTGTTAAAATGACATTTTAGAAATAGCATAACAGTACAGACAATGTTAAAAGAATGCAATTTGAGAAGGTGTCCTTCCACACACAGTAATGGGATTGCCACTGTTGCTCAGCACATCACAAGAAAGTTTTATCTTAAAAGAGCAAAATAATATCATTAACAGAAAATTAAACTTAAAGTCACCGTGAACTATGGACTTAAAAGACCCTCAAGAAATGAATACCAATTGTCTGTTGGAAAACCAGGAGGTCAAGTAGTCATTGACCAACCAAAAGCTGCACCGATTGCTGAAACGTACAGTACTTTCAAATCCAATTAACTGTTTCAAGCAGACAGTCCTCATTTTCTCTTTCATCAGGAAGGGAAATTTGCAATCATATATTCCAATGAAAGTTAAGTTGTTTTGATCTGATAATTGTCAGATGTATTTATCTTAATTTGTAAGTTTTTAATGCTAAAGCTCCAAGCTGTTCAGATATAACAGAAGTACTGGGAAATGAGGTACAAAATGCTGGAATTCAAATTAACCAATAAATATATTTTAATATATATCAGCAGGACTCTAGAGGATTCCATTAATGTTGAAAAATAGAAAGGATTTAGGTTAATTTGGTAAGAAGGCAGGTCAGAACGTTTACAACAGTGGCATAGAATTGTATAGAGATGCAAAATTTTTCAAGAGAGCAGAATTTTTTCAAAAACGCTGACTCTAGCTGTCACAGCCCTGCCTTGGTTAAATCCAGTGGAGAGATATGAGGACTTTCTAATTTGCTTTCCCTCTATTTTAATAATAGCTGTGCATAAGTAATTTATGAAAGGCCAACCAGGCAGTGGGCAACAGAAAATTAAACTCATTTTATCTGAAAGCAGGTGGATTTCTATATATCATTAGCATGCATAGAATTCTCACAATGTTATTTCTCATACTGATGGAATGTAACCAAATAATATATGAGTTTTTTGCTTATGCACGAGTGAAATTTTTAGATAAAAGTGCCAGCCCCAATGGCAATTTTCTGCAAAACGAAAACTAATTCTGCGAAGCTTCTTATTACTGGGAAGACTCATTTGGCTTGCATTAGAGACTGACATAAGTGACTTTAGGATTTTACTAACAGATTAGATGAGATGTGCTATATGCAGTAATATCATTAGAGAATGTAGCAGCAGAAGCAGAAGAGTTTGTGGCACTTAAGGACACTGGCACACGTAAATTGTTTTCATTTTTGACAAGCTTTTAAATGATTTTTTTCTCCTGATGAGAATATGTTTTAGTTTTAGGTTTCCCTCACCCTTCCCCTGAAAGAAAGACTGAAAAAAAGCTTCTGCCTGAATTACTGCTCATATTATTTCAACCCCTGATACCAAATCTATTGTATGTGCCTGCCTTATCACCTGTATCACCTTGAGAGGGGCTAGATTTTTGTGAAGAAAACAATACTAAAACGAAATAAATGTATTGTACTGTTATTATAATCTAAATAAGGAGAGAGAAGCAAAACACATATTTCTATACTTACTGTATTTTTACTATTCATTAACAGAAATATGTTTGGAATCTCTCCACATACCATTCAAAGTATTTTAAAACAGCAACAGATATGCTGCAATCATTTGACTTAAACAAATACAGCTTTCCTTTTCTTACTTCATAAAAGTCTGTTAGGAGTTTGGTTGCTTTTAATTATGATACCCAAAGGTACATCCTGCATAAGACTTTTTCCACTCTTACATCTTGTTTAACAGTAAAGAGCATTGGCCAAGCAGTAACTTTCTCTGAGGCGAGAAGAAGTAAAAGACCATGCTAATTCCTATCCCATATAATATCAATTTTTATGATGCAGATGAAGGTGAAACTTTCCATTTTAAATTTTTTTTTTTTAATTCAAGAAGCAATAGTAGCAGCTACTGGGTGTTAGCAGTAAGTACTCTTCAATGGTTGCATTGGCTTGTACTGCCAACTTTGTAGTTTGCAATATATTTTGTTCACATTTGAATTTCAAAAAAGAGGGAAGATATGACTGTGTTGTTGGAACCAATAGCACTGACCCAAGTCGTATGACAGAGATAGTCCTTTGTAACCCTGGCCCATGTGAGGTGACTGTGTCCAGCTCTTCTTAAGCTGTTTATTCAGTTTCTTCTATCAGCACTCATGTATGTCACACTTACATGACTTTTTTGTATTACATGACTATTTTATTGGTTCACTTAGATAGCAAGTTTATATTGTCCTCCACAGTCAGTACTTTTACAGAGCTATCTTGACTACCAAAGGCCCTGAGGAACAGGAAAATAAAATCCTGAGGTAAACTGCATGGGTGTAAATGTAAAATGACTGTGTTTACCTGAGTGAAGCTAATCTGGGTATGTAGTGCTCTGCTAAAAAAAGCTGAGTTTGACCCAATGGAACCAATATTGAAAACAGACTTGATACTAAAGAGAACCATAAGTTCTTTTCTCAGGGGAAATGCTGATGTTGGCCATGGTGAGGCAGACACAAAATACTTCTGCTGGAGTCCATGGATTTCCTTGAGACATTGCTCAGCACAAACAGAGACAGAGCTTGGCTCTGCTGTGCCATGGACTCAGCCAGAGTATCCAATCAGAAGGATTAGAATTCCAGTGGTAACATCCAAATGGATACATTGCAAGGCTCTTTACATACTCTGGTTCATAAAGTCCCTCCCTATTGTACTTGCCACAAATATGTAAAAGAGAGAGGAAATCACTGAAGAAATAAAAAAAAACCCCTGGAACTTCTGTAGTGAGGTGCATGGACACCTTGCCAGCATCTGCTGAGATCTGGCTCCTGCTGGCATGGGAGAGCTGAAACACAGGGACAGGAGTATGTCCTTATTCCAGATCAGTCCTTCCTCATTCTGTGCCACCCCTCCTAACAAATAAACTGACCAGTGGTAATTTTTATGTGATGCTAACACCTAGCATAGAAACTTATGTCAAGACTTTCTGGAGGATCCTGGACTTAGAGCACTAAATCTGTTTCTTGCAGGAAGTTCAAGATGTGTCACATAGTTCTGACCATAAATATCTGAAATTCCATCTTAAAGCAAGTTAGGTTCTCTGCCCCCACATTCTCGACTGGAAAGCTGATCCAAAACATCCCTCCATTAAAAATTTTAACCAACCAAATATAACAGCAAGTTTGTTCCAGAGCTGTGTCCTTCCTTTTTAAACTTTGCTCTAAGTCAGTTTTTAAGGAAGACCTGCACAGTAGATCCTCAGCTCTGTCATGCTATTCCATAGACTGCCCAGACACTCCCTGAGTCTTCTGCATTATCCAATTGTACATTCAAACAGATACCTCAGAAAAAACATTTCAACTCCTTCAGTGCTAGGAAATGCTTTTTCCCCATATAATATTTCTATATTCTAACAACCTTCTGATAAATAAAGAGAGCCTACAAGACAGTCAGAGAGGGAATTTTGACAAGGGCATGTAGTGATAGGACAACGGGAAATTACTTCAAACTGACAGAGGGCAGACTTAGATCAGGTATTAGGAAGAAATTCTTGACCATGAGGGTGGTGAGGCCCTGGCACAGGCTGCCCAGAGAAGCTGTTGCTGCTCCATCCCTGGAATTGTTCAAGGCCAGGTTGGATGGGGCTCTAAGAAACCTGCTCTGATGGAAGGTGTCCCTGCCCATGGAAGGGTGTTGGAATGAGGTGATCTTTAAAGCCCCTTCCACCCCAAAGTGTGCTGTCATCCTCTGATTTACCTGTGATGCTTTACAGCTTTGTATAGCGAAGGCTTCAGCACTTTTGGCTTTAACTGTGAGACTTCCGTAGGGTAGTACAAAGTATTTAACTAGTAACAGTGATCAGAGAATCAACAAAAGACAGAAGTGAGAACAGAGTAAGTAGATAATATGGTGGAAGAACATCAGAATAATTTTTCATTGCAAATAGACTAAAATAAGGTGTACATTTTTCTCAGTTTGCATCTTCTTTTTTATCATCATATTTTATTCCCTACTCAGAACATCAAAGTCAAAACAAGCATATGGATATGTCTTTATTTCCCCCCATTTTCATTTAATATACAATATTTGAACTTTCTGCTTTTTATTTGTAGCCAGCAATCAAAAAGTATTTTCCCTGTATTATTAAAAACTGAAAAATAAATACTATATTTTTAATCTTAAGCATTTTAAAAATGGAAGGAGATACCAGTGAGTGGCAGTAAGTCTAGCTCTAAGTTGCTTGTGTTGACATACTGCTGAAGGCTAAAAACAGCTTATACAGATTTTATTTGTTTATAGGGCAAATTATAAAATGTTCCACTGAAATAAGTAATGACAATTTTTGTCTACATAAATGTGCATGTAAACGTAATGATGTTTGTTGTCATTTCAACATGACTGCCATTATTGAAATAGAAGAGCCAGTACTAATTCTTGCTGTCATATTTCTTAAAAAATGAAAATAAGGCATTTAAAGAAGCGTCAAGGTTTTCAGTGTAGATCATTCATCTCCTGCATGCTCTTAGAATAACACCCTCAGCAAAACAGACAGACAAAAGCTAACTAGAGTTCTGCTCTCTAATCTTTTTAAGAAACATTAATTTGAAGATATTTTCCAACTTCAGAGTGTTCTGGAACTCAGTGAGACCTTAATGAATAAGATGTGAAGTTTTGTCATTCTCTTAAAGGTTGTGTAACCTTAGCACAGGGTAAAAACCTGCAGAAGTCTGCCTTTGATCTCATCAGCCAAAAGAAACCCTTGTCTTTTTTAGCTGAATACTCGGATGTGCCGTGCTGAGCTCTCATGGTGCCCACCCTCCTGTGGGACTCTACAGGATAATAATTGACAGCAACATGCAGGCCAAAATCCCCTCAACACTGAGCTTCTGTGGCATTTGAACATAACACTGTTTTTACAAACTCCTTGGAATTTGTCCCTTTTTTCCCCTTCCCTCATCAATCCTTGCCCATGGCCAGTTGGCTTCAGCATGGTCAGGAAAGGAACTGAAAAGTATCATTACTAGATAATAATGACTATTTTGAGTAGGTTATATGGCTGAGTAGATTTAAGAGTTGAGAAATCTTGAATTCTAATCTTGCCTCTTCCACCAAAATGGCACATGACCCCAGGCAGGGGTGGCAGGGAGGGTGGTGTCACTTGTTTTTTGAAGCAACATTCTAATTTTTTGTGCCTAAGTAGCCACGACTTTAAAAGGCCTGAGTATTCACATAGCTTGAAAACAATTTCAGCTTGAAACTGCAAGCATGCAAAGTCTTTGAAATGAGATGCCTCACATGTTCCAGAAATGAAAAGCTGAGTATGAAGCATTCCCTTTTCTCCATGCCTCAGTTTCCCCCAGGTTCCATCAGAATGAGACAGAACCTATGACACGAGGGTAAGAGGGATACTAATTTCTTAATATCTGTGAGGGGCTTTGAATATGTGAATGATATTAAATATTACCATGTGCTTTTCCATTCCTGGGGCTCACAAAGTGTGGTGCAATGGGACAGGCAGCAGTCCCTGCACCACACTATAATACATTCAATGACAATTTCTGCAAGGTAGGGGCTCCCTCTGTTCAGTGACTTTCTGGAGCAGCAGAGCACAGTCAGGGATACAAGGCTGTTTCCCTCATGGAGGAGAAATCTGTAGGTTCAGCTGAACCCAGCTCTGTGCTGTGTTCTGTCTAGGTTAATCCAACAGAGCTTTTGCTAACAATAAAACACATCTGTAAGAGACAAACAAACATAAAACCAGCAGTCCACACAAAATTATGAGTCTTATTTTGGGGAAATAGTTTTGATAGAGGTCCTAGACATAGCTCTGAGCATAAAACTCAGAAAAAATGTTGGAAAAGTTTTCTTCTTCCCTTTTGAATTGATTGAGTCCCCAGACACTGCTTTAATTATTCATGCAGACGATGCGGTGTTTTGTGCAGCGGTTTCTGGGAATGCAGCACCACGGAGTGCTCCCTGATTGTTACTGTCATCACAAACTGACCACCATCCTTCGTCTTATGGAAATTTAATTCCAAACACACCACTTCATGCTTTATTATCTCACAACAGCAATTGCATTTGGCCCTTTGATTCATCTGTGGAGAATGCATTATGAAGCAAAGCATAAATATCATAAAATGGTTAGTTCATGGGGCTTCTAATTTCAGGAACATCACAAAATGCTAATTCATAGACTTCATACTAGCACAAAAAATATATTTCAGTGGATGTCGTGAGGGTAAATCCCTTCTTCGTCCTTCACTTGGAAAATGCTGCAGCTTAAAGAAACTTAAAAGCTCCAATAAAACTTAGGGCAAACTAACTTGATGGAGTGTTCAGCTACATTTCAGTGTATTCTGAATTAAAAAAAAAATGTAAAGAGGCTTCAGAATAGTCCAGAAGGGAACTGAAATAAAGAAAGAACAGGTTGCATTTTCTTCTCTTTTACCTGTCATATATTATGGGGTGCAGTTCTTTCCCTGTTGGTTCTTCTTAAAAAGTGGAGAAAATGCACCTACCTGGTCATTTGCTCATTGTAATGGTACTGAACCACAGCAAAATCTACTCAATTTTACCAAGTGTTGTTCAAGAAAGAGAAAAGGCAATGCCTTAAGGCAGAAGCCAGTGGCAGCTGTGTGCATTTCCAAGTGGGGACTGTGTGGCCAAAGCAGAAAATCTGGGCTGGGAGAAAAGAGCATATTGAGGAGAAAACATGAAGTACACTGCTTACAAACAGCACTCTTGTTCTGTGCTGTTTCACTTTATGATGTATGTGTGCAAACTTCATCCACAGATGTTGCTCCATCAATTTGTCCCTGTTTTCAAGAATAATCCATTTGGAAGTTTCATGGGCTAGGCAGATACACAGCTTTATTTGGCTTGAATGTAACACCATAAGTAGCAAAAAAAAGTTTAGGCAAAATTTCCCAGCTGTTAGAGGCGAGTTTGGGGTGTGCCTGTGTGAAGGAACAAGGGGATTGGGGTGGGCTGGGCTGGTCCTGGGCCAGCACTTACACAGCCCATCAATAGGTATTAGTGCCTTGTTAGGATTTATGAAGTGATCTTTGCAGAAGATCATTTCCTTTTCAGCAGTTACCAACCCTGAATGCTACTTTTCCATTTTCTGGCTCATTTACACTTAATTCCTCTTTTTTCTGCATTTCAACAAATATGTCTTGGTATTTATTGTTATTTGTACCTCCCAGCAGCAACCAAGGTCATTTCTGTGACCATGAAAAGCCTTCTCCATATTGAACAGCTCAGTGTGAGCTGAGTGAATTTAGTTCATTGGTGAAAGCCTGAATCCCTGGGATTCCTGCCTGCTGCCCTGAAGGAGCAGCTTTTAGACCATCCCCAAACATGTCACACTCCTCATGTCCCCTTTGGTCCACTCACCTGCCCTGTGAGGTTGCATTTTAGTCCTGTTGGCCATCCATCTCTGTTGACGGTGGGCAATCTGGGGCCTAAGATCCTTCACAAACAGCAAAGGACTTGTTAGCTTCTGCTTTTCTTGTCCATTAATTATAAAACTTTTCTAAAATCAGAATTAAATCATTTTTTTACGCAACAAAAATTTGTCAAGTGTTTTTGTGTTGCTTTCCATGTCTGGTAATTAGCCCAGCAAGTTCAGCCTGTGGATGTGTGTGTGGACATGGTTCTTTCAAAAAAAAAAAAAAGCAAATTTAATTAATTTGTTCATATTTCTGGAAGTAATCTGCTCTTAATCATAATTTTAGCATTAAACCAAGCATTTTTTTCTAGCCAATGCTCACAATTACTTGAAAATTAATTAAGTTAGATTATTGACTGGTGCAGATTGAACCTCCTCTTGCTGGGGTGCACAGAGATCTATTGATTTGCCTTAGTGAGGATAAAGTTCATTGTCTCTCAAGACCGTTTATGAACGAGGGCCATTGTATTCCTCAGTAGGAATTCTGATAAAAGCACATCTACTCCTGCTCTCCTGCAGTCAGTTGTATTTATATATGTAAGTAGGAAAACACTAATTAATCAATTTTTTTTTTTAAGTGAAGATGATAGCAATTGAAATAGGGAAAAAATGTGATCCTGCACCTAGCACAGGCAGTGCTATTTTTTAAAGATTTTGGATCATGCTTGCTTAGAGTCAGAACATTTCTTTGTGTAATGTGACAACCTCGATTTTTGTAATGGCTATCAAAACTGTTGAGTTTGTAATTTTAGTCTCTACAAATCATCATCATTATTTCCTCTTAGATGAATAATTTAGATATGTTACTTTTACGAAGACTGGAAGGAAAATTGAGTCTGTATCTCCAAGACCAGCAGAGAGTTTGTAAATTGTATTAGGATGGAGTTTCTGAAATCCGGTCAGTGCTGTAGATTATTTCATATATGAATGGAAAAAGGTGAAGTATATTTATTGCAAGGTGCATTTAAATTTTCAAACCTGTAGGTAAACTTTAACTTCTTAATATTAATAACATTGCATTGGTAGGAAAACACACTTGCTCACCTTGTGTTTTTATATTTTCTTTAATTTTGGATATTGCAAACAACATAGGCATGGAAAGCCATAATAGCCCGTGATTTCTAATATTGGGTAAAGCACAAATATAAAATATACTTGAAGCTCAGCTCTAAGTAGATTATAAACATTTAATATAGAATGTTATCATAATATTCAGAGCACCAAATTGCAGACTTCTGTCACCCACTTTCAGGCATGCTTCTGAAGATCATAGTTAATTCTGCTGATTTATGGTAATGCTGTAGCACTATCACATGCAGCATCAGAAACCACTAACAAGCTTAGTATAAGCTTGGACTGAAATGGTTTGAGGTTTAAATTTCTGTAACGATTATAAACTAGAGGGAGTGAAATCCCACTTCAGCAAAAAAATAAAAGTGTCTTGTTACAATTCAATATTGCATCCTCTCTCTCTCCCCCTCTCATTCCAACCCCCCTCACTTTCTCTTCTCTCTTTAGCTTCTCTGAGGAGCCATATTTGAGAAAAGTAATTTTAAATTGTGACTGGCATTTTTAAATTTAAAAATAATCCTTTTTGTATGGTAATGCGCTTTATAATTAGGAGACACAATGCTAGCATTTATTAAAAGTAGAAAAAAAGCTCAGCTGAAAAGTATTAAAATCAACTAGATTTTTTTTGCCCATTTCATTTGAAATGATAGCTATTTATAAAACAAATCTGATGAGTTTGCCAACCCTTTCCATAAACATTTTAATAACATGTGTCATATTTGACTGTCTCAGGCATACTATGGATTGCAATTACCATAAATTTGTTTCAAAACTCTCTTTGAGCATAGGGTTAACAGGAAGGTGTGCAAAGAGAAAATGTGAACTTTAAAGAATATAAACCACAATGCTGTTGGTCCAAAATGCAGCCAAAGGAACTGCATTAACTTGGAGCTGTTGGGAATCTACCTTTGGTTGTTCTCTGCACACCCTGGGCCCCTCTCTCCTGTGCCTTTGTGAGAGCCATTTCTGCCAAAGGGCTGATGCTCTGCAGCAAATACAGAACTTCAGGAACCTTGTTTAGACAATATACTGCCATTTTTAAATTCTAGATTCCCCGCTCACATCAGCCAAGATTGCTTTTTCTGTCTCTAGCCATATGAAAAAGTAAAAATTGCCCAGGCTTTTGAAAGGATTTGAAATGTGTGTGGTGTGGACATCAAATTTGATAGCAACAATTTCTAAGTATCAAATCTTAAAGAAGGATGAGTTTAAGTTATCTCAGTTTGGGCAGGTAAAAAATATTACAAACCACCAGTGCCATCCCTCGCATCCCCCAGTGCAGTCATTCATCAAAATTAAGGTCAAGTAAAACATTGCAAGAAAAATCAGCTACATTTCTCTTTTTTTTTTTTTTTTTGTGATGCTTTTACTGAACTCATTGTTCTACCTCAGTGCAACCTATTTGATTTTGTAGAGTTCTGTTAATTGTTTCTTATCTCTTAGAAAACAAATCATAAGGAAACAATAATGGTGAGTTCATTATATTGGGTCAAATTCAGGCATAGCTCTTGAGGTCAATGGGAAATTTGTGAAGGCAAGGAAAAAATCATTATCAGTTCTTTGCAATTTATGGAAGCTGAGCCACATCTTGTTTCCAGTAATCCTAATTGTACCTCCATATAGCCTTTTTAATTCCAAATGCTTAAAAAGAGGTATCAAGAGTTAAGCAAAACTCCTAATCATTTGCATTATCACCTTTTTCCAAATAAATTGTAGAATTTTTCATCTGAATCCAACAGTAGCTGACTGTACAGCAATGAGTTTTGCCCTCATCATGGGGAAATTGTGTGAAGGCACCAAACTCATCGTATGTTCAGAGTCCACAAGAATCATGGGCTCACACACTTCAGCACATCTCCTGTCTAAAGAGACACATGGAATCCAATGCCTGTCTGTTCAACAGCTGAGAAAGGGAATCAGCTCTTCTGGGACCTGAACCTGTGTCTCCAAGTTGTTCAGCTGGCACCTCGTGCCAAGGCTTCTAATGCATCCAGTGGTCAAGGATTTTACCGCAGAAACAGATCTAATGGATCTAATCTAATCAGTCTAATTAGTCAGATCTAATGTTTCTTTTTCTCCATCAACCTAGCAGAGATGTGAGAAGGAAGCCACCAGGTTCTGTAAGATTTGGGAGGGCTCATCATCCGGCGCTGAAATACTGACTCCACATGCTACAGCTTTCTTTTCAGGATGTCACTCTCCCGCCTCCACACTCACCACCAAACAAACATAGAAATCTACTACTGTTCTCCCCATGCACTCCATTTTCTTCCAATCTGAGAGCCATTTGTGTGTATAATTGAAAATTAGCAGTGCAGCTGTTTGAAGAGAGTAATTTATCACAGCACATTGTTCGCTCCTGACACTTTAGACCTGGCTCTAACAAGGCAGTGGTTGCTGGGGGTTGAGCTGCAGAAAGTGATTCGGCTGTAATGCCGCGTTTCCCCTGCTTTGTTGCTAATTGTAGCCTCTTTTTCTCCATTGAATTGGGAGTTGAGTAAAAGAGCTTGTTTGCTCTGTGCAACGAGGCTGCCAGGGCCGCTTGGGCTATTATCACAAGATACTCTTGATCTTTTGAAAAGCAGGAAATAGAATTTTTCTCCAACAGGGAAAGTAATTTGCGATGCGTCCATTAGTTCTTCATTAAAGCAAGATTAAATTGCACGGCAAATCACATCTGTGTTTGGATGATTAAAGGGTGGCATTTTAGAGGCCAAAACTAATTACTAGCCAAAATGAATGGGAGTGAAAAAACAGTCATGTTTTTACATTAGATAGTGTGGCTTGTAATTAGATTCAAGCTAATTCCACTATTTCTTCTCATTTAATGAGATGAGCCTGTCCTCATCTTTTTCTAGGCCATGCTAACAGCCCCAAATGTATAATTTTGATAATACTGAGAGTTTACTTTATTGAAATTTCTTAGCTACCTGCCACAAGTGACTGTTCTGTCTAGTGGTGCTTCATTATACATCAACACAAGCTACTGTGCATGGCCCAAGCAATATCTCAGGCAATCTCTGTACATTTATATACATGTACACTTACACAGCTATGAGTTTGTGTGTCTGTAAATGCACACACATATATGCCCATGGTATGTGCACAAATTCTTGTTAGATGATTACAGAAATGTTTGAGAGTATGGAAGAAAGGAAGGGAGCTCTTTCTGTATGCAGAAAGTACAAATCTCCACATAAAATTCCTTTAATCATGGAGGTTGTGGAGGCAGCTTTTCTTTAGGCATGAGAAGAAGGAGGTAAATAGGGGCATCAAGTGGTGAGTGGTTGAAATAACACAGTTATTTCCTAAATTTAAAAGAAAATGAGGTTTTGCTTGTTATTATAGCAATAACTCTCAATAGATCATTGGAACTGATAGCTAATTCTAAATGGCCAAGTAATTAATTGACTTTAGGATATATTATGTTTCTAAGATCAACATTTCTTTTTTCTCATGAAGAGATCCTGCCAATGAAATGTAGTACTATTTCTTCTCTTTTTGAGTTCCTGTATTGAGAAGGAAGGTGTAAAGAGACACAAATTGGATGGATATGAGGGCCAGAGTACAGAAATTGTCCCTTGATTCTTCTCCTTGGGGATTGTCTAGAAAACTATTGGTTTTTGACAACAGATTTTTAAATAATAATTACCTATTCCATAAAATTTCACTGCATTTACTTCCTGAGAGAGATCCAGACATGGCCAAGTGTCTGTTCATAGACCTCAGGTAAACACACTGCTGGGGGCTGTTGAGAGGTAGCTGGAGAAGGGCAGAGGGGGAGGAAAAGTTCAAAGACTAATTGATAGTAGGCCTGTTCTACAAAATCTTCTGGCTGTTGGTTTATTTTTGTGAGCTAATTATGGGTATGTTACTACCTTTAGTGTAAGTGTGTAATCAGTCAATTGCAGGGACTTGAGTACCTCTTTTGAGCATATATTTGATGAATAAGTGGAGTGTGTATTTTTTTTTTTTTTTCCAGTTCCCAAACTGGTTTTGTTTTAGAGATCACCAATGCCATTCTAAAGGGAATTTGCCTTTGTCTATCCTTACTATTCCCTGAACCTTTGCTGTTGGCCACAGTCAGGAAACAGAACTACAGAAGAGACCTTTCATGCAGTCCAGGCTGGCAATTCTCATGTTCTTGGCACTTTCTGGTGGATTAGTCACTGCAGGATGCCCCAAATATACCATCATGGCAGACTGGTGAAAAGGCTATAAACTAATTTATAATGTAGAGCTGTGCTTTGATAAAGTACTCATTTGAGAAATATCTAAGAGTTTCCACTACCTTCAAACTTTTCATCCTCACTAATATATTAGGGCATTTTTTCCTAATTTTCCTTTCCATGCCTTACTGTGAAACTTAGAAGAGATCACTTGTGGTCCATTTGTTGTCTGCATTATTTTCACTGGATCATTGATTTATATTCACTATATCAGATTTCCATTAAAGATGATACTTCTAAATAAGAGCTATGACGCTGCCTCCTGGTACAATACCACAGCAGTCATTAAGCTCACTTCTGATTAATTTTTAGAGATTTGGGGTTTCTTCTAGAGAAACAATGATGTATTCCAGTTTCATCTGAATTTACGGACATAATGCAAACAAATTGTTGAAGTAATGCAGAAGTTCCAGCGAATGAGAAGATGAGCTTCAAATTGAAACTGCAAATTGAAAATGCAGTTACAGAGACCATGGAGTCCTTTCCTTCTTCTCACTGAGGAACTTTCCAACAACTTAGCCAAAGGGACTAGCTTCATTGTCTTTTGTCCCATGACAATTCTTTTCAGAGATTACTTGTAGTTGCATCCCCAATCTGCTAGTTGCTTTTGTCTTCTGAGATTTCCAACATAAATTTGGGTTATTTTCTTAATTTTTTTTCTTGTTTGTTTGTTTGATTTTAGTCTGATTAGAATGGTATTTTAGTGACTCAGGTCTCCCCTGTGTATTATTTCTGTTTCTCTGGCATTGGTTTTGTGTTCTTGACTAGTGAACAAGACTTATGGCTTAGTTTTAAAGATTATTTAATATCAATGTAATAATCAGGAGTTGCATTTGGCAGAATTTTAAACAACATTTTAAAGTTATAGTACTATTTTATTACATACATAGCATAAGATGCACATTATATCTTTCTACTGTAATCCACATAGATTAATAACATAGATGATAAGCTTTGTATTTTGAGTGTTTCATCTAAAATACTTTTCTCTATTCTTTATTCTTTATAAGTTTTAGGGACCCATGCCATTGCACCTGCATTTGAATTCTCTTGATTATAGGGAACCTTGCTTGCTAAAACAATGAGAGAAATGTGTTCATTTATCATTGCTTGTACCCAGAAGAACTATGACTGACAGGCATTCCTGCAGATATTCTGGCAAGCTAAAATGTTTCTTACAGCTACTAGGAGGGACTGAGATTCATTTGAAGACAGAAGGGTTCTATTTTGGTCTAAAGACAATGCATATTTTTTAAATTGGGGATTGCAGATTTCAAAACTTTTCTAAGACCTCTTCTGACCTTGAACACTTCCTGCAATAATGAATAATGGAACCAAAGTCTGCAATAACAAGCCTTACACACTGCTTCAAAATCATTTATATATTCTGTACTTTTGGCTTCCTAACATATTCCTTTAAAACAATGTATGCAGCTGTGGTGTTTTAACCCCAACCAGCAACTCAGCCTCATACAGGCACTCACTCACTCCCCTGCAGTGTGATGGGGGAGAGAATCAGAGGGTAAAGGTGACATAAACACATGGGTTGAGATAAAGACAATTTAAAAGGTAAAGCAAAAGCTGCATTCTAAAGCAAAGCAAAACAAGAATTAATTCCCCACTTCCCATGGGTGTTCAGCCATCCCCAGGAGAGCAGGGCTCCATCAGCTGTGACCCAGGGAGACAAATGCCATCACTCTGAACATCCTCTGTTCCTTCTCCTCCCCCAGCTTTATGTGACGAGCATAATGCCACACGGGCTGGGATATCCCTTGGCTCAGTTGGGATCAGCTGTCCCAGCTTTGTCCCCTCCCAATCCCTTGTGCCTCCCCAGTCCCCTGGCTGTTGGGATGGGGTGAGGAGCAGAAAAGGCCTTGGCTCTTTGCAAGCCCTGCCCAGCCAGAGTTAAAATACCTCTTTATTACCAACACTGTTTCCCGCACAAACCTCATACACTGCCCCTACTAACCCTAGGTTTTGCTATCAATCCTCCAACTCTATGCATGCAAATAATTGTCCTACTTCAGCCTACAGAGGCTGAAAAGCTAAAGAGAGGATAAAATACGAGAAAACATTTTTTATCCATAAACAGAGGATCCATAAAAAGGTACAATTAAAGTAAACAATAGTAAAAGGCCACATTATCTTGCTTCTCCATATGTATAAATGTCAATCATCCAAGTCTCCAGTTGTTTCTCATTGTTTTCCAGAGAAAGAATAACTGTTGAGATGTTAACACCACTACATATCACTATGTGTATACACATATAATTATAGGAATGATTGTATACAAAGACTTTACAGTCTAATGGAAGATAAATATATGCAAGATTAGTAGATCACTTGATTTATTCAAAAGTATATCAAATCACATAAAGTTACCACATTTCTGATGGGAGGAATAATATAGACTAAAATCATAGACTATACTAAGTTGAAAGGGAGATAGCCAACAGAGGAACTGTTGAGGAACAGTGACTTCTTAATCTCTTCATTATCATAAGTATTTGTATGATTGTGTCTGTAGGATGGTGAGAAGTTTGGTCATAGCCCAAGAAGAGGAGTTGTGAAGAGGAAGTTGTAAGAAAAGAATTTTTATGGCCTGCAGCAGAAGGAAAGGATCTCTGGGCAAAGGCAACAGGAGTGGTAGGAAGAGGTAGAATAGATTGTGAGGATGCAGCTTCAGCAAGACAGAGACAAGATTTAGCTGGAAGCAACAAGGGGGAGCCAGCACCATGTGACTCTCCAGCCAGTGTTTGCTACCCCTGGTATTGCAAAAGAAATCTCAGGAATAAAATTTTATTTGAGACAGAATAATATATCTAGGTCCTGATCTTGGCATTTGGTGGAGATACTATAATTATAAAAACTTGATCAGATCTTCCAGTAAGAAATCCTGTACGATGACAAGCAATATTCAGGTCACACTTCTCCTTTGAAGTTTTAATGGCCACTACAATTTTATGTTAGTCACTCACTCGTGTTTGAAGTAGGCGTGCAAAGCCTTGGCTGTCTCCATTTGTCTATAACTACTTTAGAAGCTTCTGAAGGCACTGAACTCATAAAACTGCAGGCTTCAAAGAGCTTATTCAAAGATTCTGTTCTGCTGCTGCCATTTATCAAAGGGGCACTTTTAAAATATATAGCTCTTTATAATAAAATATTTTTTAAAATATAAACCTGACAATGGGGATGATTAAAACAAAATCTCCATTGGCTTCAATGGCAGCAGAACTGAGTTCCATAGCTTTGAATATAGTATTTATATTTCTACAAATAATGTTATAGTCAAGCAAGTTCCTAATATAATGAAGCATGATTCATTTTCCCCTCTTTTTATTTCCCCTCGCCCCAATAATTTTTTGGAACTTCACTGTGTGTTTAACCTTGAACTTTAAATCAAATTTTAAATTTAACCCCACAATACAGAAAAGTATTGTCTCTCCTAAAGAAAATGGAAACTCCCTCTTTCTAAATAAAATTAATTCTATTTTCTGATGCAAACCAGAAGGGTCAGTAGAATGTTAATATTAGATTATCATTTATTTAAAAAAATAAATCCTAGTATATTTTATTTTATCCTGTCATTTATCAATTCCATGATAGATCTTTCTGAGTTCTAGTACATGATTCGAGATAAATCACGTGACATTGAGTTATTTTTTATCCCATTTAAACCAGAATAACAATACTTACCTACATGCCATTCACAGGACATGGTCTCCTGTCCAATCCTGCTTCCCAAAACACAGCAGGAGACTTTCCATTGACTCTGTTCGGTCAGCCCTTTAACCCCACACCTTCTGTAAAGAATCATGGCCTGTGGGGAAAGTGGTAGTTGATGTCTATGGAATGGGTATGATATCAGCTGAAAATGAATTTAGAAGTGCATCTTTAGGGTTATAAAGTGCTGCTACTCCTACTTTAGTCCAGCTCAGTTGCTTGTTTTGTTTGCTCCAAGAGAGGACATCATAACATCACATCTGTTGCCATGGGAATGGCTGTGAGTTTGCAAATTCAGCTTCGTGTCTTCATGAAATCAGGCAGAACAAAAGAAATGGGCAATAGGGGAAAAGCTGTTGTTTAAGAACAAGGGCAATTTGATTCTAAATTCAGGCCTAAACCCTCAGTCTTTACTGGGGTAACTCCCCATCGAGCACCTTTTGAAGTTACTCCTTTTCTGTTGTTTCTCACAAGGTTTCCCTGGTTGCTTTGGGAAGGGAATTCCACATCCACTCTGCTTGAGCACTGCCTGGTGGTGTGGCCTGATTTGAGTCTCTGGACTCACAGTACAAATAAACAAAGATAAAATTATGATAATGATATTGTAAACACAGGTAATAGAACCTCACTTTTCCTAATCTGGAGTAATTCACCCATCTTTCCAATTACAAATTACTTCATTCCAAAATAATTTCTCTGGTTTGGATAATAATATTTTCAAAATAATTTTGACAAACTACTGGAACTCTAGGCCTTTTTCCTACACACACAGTGAGAACTTTTATAGTAAAATTGAGGTATTTATTTGAAAATCCAAAGTTTTGAATTCTATAATAAGCCATGAAAGGCCCTTTCTGGGGGACTGACAGAATTGTGAATGCTGAATGCCCTCCCCTACTTCCCCCTCTCCACATGTTAAAACCAAAGATGTGCAACTTTGGTAATCTCTGGGGTACAAACCCTTGCTCCTTTGATGAAAAATCTGAGGTGGAATTTATAATCTATTTCTTACAGAAATTGATGAGAAAGGGGCTTGTTTTTAAAGTGGGACTTACCCAAATTTCCTCAGATGTCTTTGGACATTCCATGCAGTTGCAGCGTGATGCTGGAGATGTGGATGTGCCATAGCTGTGCACACTTTGATGTTCTCCAAGTTCCTGAAGTCCTGTCTGAAGATCAGCCCAGAGAGCACAGGGGCTGATTCCTTCTCTGGAGGCTGCTGCAGTTTAGACCTTTACAGAGACAGAGAAAGAACAAGATTGTGATTTTTATGTACATTTCCACCCATTGCACCCAACAATGTCTTCTTCAACCATCAGTCATTAGGATAAAGTACTGAAATAATCCCAGGGGTGGGAAGTGGCACCTTTTTTGTTCACTCTACAGTGGTTTTAAAGGAATCAACATTATTACTTGGCAAAAATATTTTTTCTCTATAATAAACTGTTCAATAAGAGCATTGATTCTTATGGTTTGAATCTGACTAATGAATTTGTTTAATTTGAGGTTGATCAGACCAAATATTTATGGTAGACAGAATAAAGAGGCCAAAGCAATTGTTGCAGTAAATTGACCAAATATTTTGAGAGCTACTGAAAAATTCTTCTGTCCAAAAGATGTTGTTAGCAAACAGGTACAGACTTGAACTGCAGTCCTTATAAATGTACACCCTGGCACAGCTGCAGAAAACAAAAAGGTAAAATGAACGACAAATAGGTTTTCAAAAATATGGAGCAACTCTAAAATATTTCAAAACTGCTCCATGAAAAGGGGTGCAATAGTGTGTCTAGCTAAACTGGCACAATTGTGTCAAAACTCAGCCTCAGTTTTGCTGTTCATTTCAAGCCCAAAAACACTGTAAAGCTGGTCTTTCCCATTTATAGCATTTTTTCTAGTAAATTGTATCACCTTTCTTCATTTTATATTATTTACTTATATAATGCAAACATGCACCACACAGGAAAAATTGTTGAGGTATAAGAGCAAAGGCACATCTAAACAAACAGCTTGAGGACAAAGCTGTGATGACATGGGAGCAGTTCTAACTGAGGCTCTGAATACATTTTCAAAGCAGGATTTTGTACCTGATTAGTCGCCGTATTTAAATTTCCAAATAAATATTGGTGTTCAGTGAAAGATAATTACTAGAAGCATTATGAGTCTGAACACAGTGTCAAAAGCAAAGACTATGCTTGTTTAATAATGTGAACAGAATGGGAACCCTTATGTCTGAAACCCTTTGAATCACATCATAAGGAGATGAAAACAGCACTTGAAATGATGCAACAGGGATCCAGCGTGAATCTGGGTGGAATCTCTGATGCAGAATCAAACTATCAACTCTGTGCTTTGGGTAGACCTTCTCTGCTGATCAGGATTTGAATGCTTTTCTTAAATCTCATAAGCACTCGCTAAAGTTCTTTGTGTGTTTTTAGTAAAAGATAGCACATTGACATAAATTCCATTGTACTGAACTGTTAACGCCAAGAGAAAGCTAAACTGTCAAAATCAAACTTACTGAATAAGTTCAGACTTCTCCTAAGCCAAAAATAACTCACTGTTGAAAAAAAAAAAGATGAAGACACAAAGATAGTGGCAGATTCCCTGAGTGCATTTTGAAATACAGAAGTGTTGTTATTTAACTAATAAAAAAAGGCATTACTCTGAGTAGAACCAACTTAGAAGTGTTACATCCATTCTTATTAAGTATTTTTTCCCATTTTTGTCTTTGGCCTTAACCAAGCCCAACTGTTAAAAGCCATCAAAATGCCCTGATCTGAATATTCAGAAGAAGTGATTATCTCTGGACTGCTTCTGTGAAGTAAAACTTTAATTAGTCTCATAGTTTGGGAGACAGCCTGTACTACACATCTCAGGGACCAAATGCCAGGAAAGGATTAACATACTACATAGAAGTTGTATTCACTGGAAAATTTGTCAGAGCACCAAAAGGAAGTTGCACACAAGGTGAGCCTTTAAAAAGGACCATTCCATGCTGAGGTACCCGGGCAGCTGCTGGTTTCACATTCCTGTCAGGCTGAAGCTTAGGGACAGTATGACTGGCATGGGAAAAAACCTTCTGGAAGTTACAGAAACAAATTCTTGGGAATGCCCCAAGGCTCCCCTTTCCTCCATTGTGTCAGACACTATGGATGCCCTCCCAATGCCTGGACATGCCCAGATCTGAGTCCTTCCTTTCAGCCCCACAGGACTCTTTCCATGCCCACACTACTCTTCATACTTTATACATGTTGGACCCTTTTGGCTTCTTCCCTCCAGACTCCTTTCACGCCATTATTAATTCTCCTATTTCTACAATGGGAAGACAAGCAGAGATGAGGTATTTTGTTGTCACACTCCATGGTGCTAATAGCTTTGATCTGTGGACAATTACAAATCCTATTGTAGCCTCTGGGTCTGCCAGCTCAATATCTGAGCTTCATATATTCCCCGTTTAGCTTTTTTTCTCATTTGATTCTGCTTAAATCTGTAAATACCTATGAATTTATGCCTAGGACGTTCTTTGGGAAATAGTGGAGCTGATTGGATGTATTATTTAAAAGTTTCCATGTTACAGCCTAAAAGATAAACGACACCAACCTGAGAATAAAACCCTGCTCCATTTGGCTCCCTGTTATCTGCAGTAGCTTTCCTGGGGTGAGCTATTTGGAGGATGTACAGAAGCATGTGCGACTTTCATGTTGCTATTAAGGTGAGGCCATTGTACCAAGAGCTGTGATGAGTTTTCATATATTTTGAAAAGACAAAACCAGGACACTGGCTTTGCTTCACATGTGGGTGAAAGAAGGCAAGGGGCACAGCCAGAGGAACTAGGAACCAAGAACAGCCAGCCAGAGAAAGTTCTGTGATCAAAGTCCAAGAAAAGGTTTTTTTTTTTCCATGAAATTTGCCATTAGAGATATTGAGGAGGCCTATGTATTAAATTCCTGAGTTTTGAGGCACTGTAATAGAGCTGTCAAACAAAGATATAGAAAGTGCCACTGTTTCCACGAGACATGACAAGCTAAGGATTCCCAACAAAGTAAGGCCACCTGAAGAGGGATAATGAAAGTGATTACATCAGCAAAGAGGAAGGAACAATCCAGGTAAAGAGTTGGTGGATGTTTGATCTTGGAGGGTTGCTGTTACCTCCAGTGCAGTCATCCAAAGCTGTCTAAAAATTAAATAGGCTAAAAGAACAAGAATGCCTAGGATTTCTTCCAGGAATTTCTGTAGTTACCTACTAGGCATCAAAGGAGACTTCTTTTGAACCTTCAAATATACAAGGAGGTCACATGCATTAGTGACTGCAGATTTGGTAAGCTATTATTCATTATTTTCTTTTATTGATTGTTTTACAGTCCCCAAGGCTTGTGTGTTGCTTTCTGTGCCACAAAAAAAAAAAAAAAAAAAAAAAAAAAGAAGTAAAATCTTGAGTTTTTTTACAGGAGTAACAGCAGCCATCTCTCCTTGTTAATGACAATAGCAGCGTATTTTTTTTGCCTATTAATTCTAATTAGGGGGTCTCACATGAATGTTAAGTCAAATTTTTATAATGAATAATGTCTTGTACTCAACTGTACTCAAACTGGAAAAAAAATAATTGACCTAAATAATTTCTTATTTAAAGATGACCTTTAAAAATGTAAAGTTGCAACAAATTAATTACTTGGCTTAACCACTTTGTTAATTTTTTTAAAAAAAAGAAAACATGATGACATGCCATACTCAGGTTATGCTGGCATCCAGGACAAAGAGACAAGCCAAAGCAATGATAAAATTGTGGAAAAGTAAGGTATCACCCACAAATATAAATAGCGCTAATTAATAACAGATGCATTTAGAAAAATAATCTACTTGTTTTGTAACTCTAGGTGGCAGCAGTGGAACAAACTAGAGAAAAGTGTATGATTATGATTATACTTGCTCCCTGTTAATACAAAATCCATTAATTAAAAGCTGCTGATGCTATTGCATGACACAGTGTTACTTTTACACTCTAGATGGCAGCAGCATCACAAAATACAGAAAAATAAGATTAATTGTATTCATGCTGTGTCTGAGAATGCAACCCCTTCAAGTTTTTGGAGGTTAAAGTTGGAAAGGTTGAAATGCAGATTTCCTGTAGGCATTTCCTATCACAAAAGAAGAAAAAAAGCCCTAAAAGTGATTGTTAAATATCATGTACAATTACAGGTAAATCACTTCTGAAGCCATGCGAAGTTTTGCCATTCTGGGTTTTCCTAATGGAGAACAGATGTGCAGAAAACATAAATGACAGCACCTCTGCAGGTGTGTGTAGTACAGTGATCCTAAAAAAAATCTGTGCATGTGCATCCCTGTCATGCTTTTGTGAATTAGGAGAGTTACAGCTTTTGCCAGAGAAAGCAGTAACAGCAACCATAGCACGTATTCAGTCTTTCAAGTGTAGGTTTTTGCACACATCAGTTGACAAGGACTTCATGTGCATAAGGCTGGGTCAAAAGATTTGGAGGTGAAAAGAAGGCATTTGCTTTAGAAGATGCAGAGTTTTGGTAAAACCCATTTTGAGTATTGTCTGACTAGAAAGCATCATAGGTGCCAGCTCAGTGGAAGGCTGAGCTGGGGCCAGCAGCAGGAGGGCCTGGAGATGAAACCACATAACCTCATCTCTCCTGCTTTTTTCTCTCCTGATGGAAAGAAGGTCTCAACTGGATGAAAAGCTCCAGCAGTCCAGTAATACCTTCATATTCAAACCATTACCTGCCAGGGAAGGTTACACAGCATTCTACAGAGCATTATTTAAGTATCTGAGTCTGTTTTTCAGGCTGCTGTGGGTACTGCCCCTGTGTCATTATGCTGAGCTGTGGCCAGAAGAGCAGGTAACCAGCAGAGACTGTGACCAGCAATGTAAGGGCACCACCAGGTCTAAACACGGGATACTAAGGGAAATCCAGTGTATGAAGAGATTCTTTTAGAGAGCTCACTTTGTCTAGCTGGCTGTTGTATTATCCTTGGACTCAGAGGCTTCTGGGAGGTGGAGAAGGTTATCTCCTGTCCAGTGTTCTTGTGTTAGGAGCACATTTTGTCAGGAACAGATTGTTGCCCAGTGCCGTGGCAGGGTCACACTATGGGGGTGGTTCCTTTGCCATGTTTGGGGAATGTGCCTTGTTCAAAGGTGCAAATCTGTGCTGAGATGTCTCCCTGGGATCTGCTAGTGTGATCCAAGAGTAGGACTATGAGAGAGACCCAAACACTAACTGGGGGCCCATTGGGTTTTTCCTTTGTTCTTTGATCACTTAACATTCACTCAATATGGAAAGGTTCTTGTTCTGTGATGCTTAATTTAAGAATGGATGTTGAATTAAAAGATTATTTAAAAAAAAAATGTTATATCTGTCTAGGAAAAAAAGATGAAAGTGGGAAACTAAAACTGGGCTGGTATCACCAGTATTAAGCTAAAGCAGAAGTTAAGGCAGTCCACTTACTGAGTGAATACAAACATGAAGAATTTCTTTATCTAGATATATTTATAAGCTATTGGTAAATCAGGTCTGAATTAAATTATCAGATCATCAGTTCCAAAGACTGACTATAAACTTTAAATAGTTTTTTATTAATTCTTTGATTATAAATCCTAAAGAATTTTGTATTGTGAATCTGTAACTCAGAAGTTACATTAATATTTTGGTAGGGAAATGAAAAAAAACCTTTAGTACCTGAACAAAACTCTGAGAAAGAGATTGAGTTCTCTTTTCAGTTCCTCTGCAGTGGCTAACAGCTTCCTTTTCTCAAAAGTAAGCCTATCCAACTATTGTTTCAGGCTCATTAAGACTATTGCAAAGTTTTTTGGCACTTTTCCCAGCTAAACTCCAGTAGCTTTTAATAAACAGGCCTGACTGCTTTCTCAAATTCTAAACTTAAATTGAAAATATTTTGGATGTCTCTCACCAAGGAAAGCAAGGATAAAAGCAAGTACAGGAAAAATCAGATACTGAAGACTGCAAAAAAAAATTCAACTCTCTTCTCTGTTCCTGAAGTCTCTTGGAAGAAGAAGTGAAGCAATCACAGAGCCAAGTGGTGGTGCTGGTACTGTGCCCCTCACTTGAGGCATTCTCCTCAGAAAAGCCCAGAAAGGAGCCCACGCACTGGGGTGCTCAGGCAGCTCTGGAGCTCTGCCAGTAGATGTGCTGAGGTTTCTATTTTCTGGTGAATACCAGGTGCCACCTGCACTGTGAGGCGTGTGACAAGCTCCCTGTCCTTGGCAGCCCTGAATAATAACTTCATGGTCACAAGCCAGTGATGTGTTTGAGACCTGAGTTTTCTGAGGATTAGGCAGAGCTTAGCCCCTGTCCTGTAGGGACAAGTGCCTGCTGGGATGCTGTTCCAGGAGACAGTGATTCCATGGAAATTGTAGTTTTTTCTGTTAAAGTGAGAGTCCTGTTGAACTTAACATTAGTTTGGCCAGATGTGTATTTGCACATCTGCTGTAGCCAGATTCCCAGACAAAACTGTTCCACGGGTGGGATGAGAAGGCACAGTGAAAGTAAGGGGTGTATCTTTCACCTGGGCTAAAGCTCCCTGTTCCTTCTCTGCTTTGAATAGATTCCTTCAAGGCTTGGACAACTCTTGACAGCAGGGATCCCATTAGATAGTGCCAGCTAATTTGTTGGTGGGATGAAGGCAAAGACAGCTGCTGCTTTCTCCTTAGTATTATTGATACATGCAGTAAGAGTAGCAGTTCTTTTCTGCCCACCGTTAATTTGTCAGGTGAATAGCAGCTACATACTGCAGGAGACCAATCTGCAGGGTTCATTGTTTTATTTCCTCATTATTGCAATGACTTTGAATATTTCTTTAGAAGGAAGTTCCTGTGCCTGAGGCCATAAGGCACATACCTGCTGTCTGACCCGCTGTTCAGTTGCACAGAGAAAGGACTGAAGACATGTTCTAGAAACAATACCTTGGGGTGGAGTAATGCAGGAGCAGGAATGACACAAGAAGGCTATAGAATGCCTGTTTCCTCTGGAGAGGAAAATGCATTTAGACAAAAACATTTACTGCATGTGCATGAGTGCCTGTCTCACTGACACAAAGCCACTTCACTGAAGTGCTCGCTCAGCCTGGGAGGCACCAGTGTCAGCCACAGACCTAAACTACTTCTTGCTTTGTGAGCTCCTGCAATGGTCAGGCGTGGAGGTGTCTTAACTTACTGAAATGAGACAAGGGCTGAAGATGCTGAAAACCACTGGCTGAGATTGTCACAGAACCCTTGCAGCAGAACCTGGTTTATTTGAAATGTTCTCCACCATTTAAGTTATTTTTTCCTATTCATTGTAGATTATTCTTGTGGTTTCTAGCACACAGTCCCTCCCCGAGTGCATAGTCTCACACTGTAGGCTACACCATAAATCCTAAAGAAAGTGATTCACCAGCTCCTTGGGCTGCCTCTGGCAGACTTTCTCTAAAATTAGTGCCTTGGAAATATCACTAAGAGCAGAGAAATTCTCCAGCTAATATTTGAATAAAAAAGAGATCTTTGCTTAATAGCATGTGAAGGTTATGTAGTGAGGAGCACTTTTCTGCAGGTAATATAAACTGATCCTCAGTATAAATGATCATGGCAAGATCTTTCATTAGAAGTCCATGAAATAAAAATAACTCAGATAAAATTATATCAGGAAGATAAAGTACCATTTGGGTGAAAGCACTGTGCTGAAACAAATAATCTGTCCTATTGATCAGCATAATGTTTCTGACAGAACTTTTCTGCTCATTTGAAATCCCCTTCACCTGCTTTTTGCTGTTTTGGGATAACGCAGAGCTGGGCTGTGCAGCCTCAGGAGCTGTGAGCTGGAGCTGCTTTACAAAGCCCTGCCACACATGCCCCCTCCTCCTGTCCAGCTGCAGGCTGTTCCCTCTCCCAGCAAGCAGCTCCATCCTTTTTCACACAGTGCTAAACCTCACCTGGCACAACTCTCCTCTACCCTGCCTGAGCAGCCTCCAACCTCTTCACCTTCCACTGCAGCAGCTCCTTGCTCATCTCCTGAATAGTTCCACATCAGCTCCTTGTGTGAGCAGCCAGACTGTCCCCATGGCTGACCTGGCAGCTCCATTTCCCCTAAAGGCCCTGCTACAGACCTCATTTGTTGTATCCATAGGCAGCTGCAAAGGGTGTGGGCAGGGAAGGTGAATGGCAGGAGCTATGGCGGGAATACCTTATGGACTGATATCATAAGAGCTGTGCTAGACTGCAGTGGACTGAGTGTTTTCACATATGGACAATGAAGTTGGCCTTCTCCAACTACAGGTCAGATGTAACCTGGCTGAGATGATGATCTTCTTCAGTCCATGTAAGCATCAAAAATTTCATGCTTTGAACTGAAGAGCTCAAACCTAGGAGAAGAAAAAATCTCTCAGCATTTCATACTGAAATCAGCTGTTATCTTTGAAACATGAACAAGCTGCACCAATAACACTCTCAGCTGAACACGCAGATTCTTAGTTTGGTTTTGCTGATAACTAAGAATTAACAATTCAACATAAGTCTTAATATAGGCATGTGTCTGTCTGGCACATGCAAGACTTTCCTCCAGTACTTTCTCTCTCTCAGTGCTGCAAAAATCAGTAATACCAATGACTGATTCAGCAACAAATACCTTGAACTTTGGAAGAGTGACTTGGCATCTGAGCCCAACACAGCTTCAAAATGACAGAATTCCCTTGGAGCTTACCAAGTCTTCTCTCAAAGGTTACATGTCACAATGTCACCAGAGCCTTCGGAAAATGGAGAGCACCAAAGCATGTTTAATTTTTTGGTTTACGATAAGGGGATAGGCAGATATGGTTTTGTCATTAAAAAGTTAACCCTTTATGTTCAGTCTTATCTGCAGCCTTTGAATTGGATTTTACTTCAGCTAATTTTCCAGACTCAAATAGGTGAGTGAGAGACCATTTTTTCCCATTTTTTTTGTCTTGTCAACAGATTTATATACTACATTTAATGTATACAATACATGTATACAAATGAATTTAATTAAGCTGGGTAGTGATATAAGCTGAAATTTCAAACAGAGAAGTCTTGACTAACTGGAAGTAAATGCATAAAATATGTATGCACATGATGGAACACTGGAAACACAAGTTCTAACTACAGTTTCAACTTCAAGCTTATGGTGTCAGGTCTTGGGTTGCAGGTTTTCCAAGCCCAGTGGCACAAAAAATATGTCCTTTGCTTTTAAACAGTTTAAATTTTGTGCAGAATCATTAACAGACAGTGGCAGTACATCTACTCTATACAGAAGAACATGGAGAAAATCAAGTATGAAGTGTAATCTCATTATCAAAGAGAAGACAAAGCTTTGATGTCAACAGGAGTCCTTCTGTAGACTTTGATATAGAATTAATTTCAGTAATCTTAATTATTTTGCCCCAGTCTTAATATCTTTATTGCACCATGAAATGGTGTTTTCCTAAGAGAGAGCAAACAGTTTGGGGATTTTCTTTTCTTTCTTATACAATTTTGTTTTGGTTTCAGTGGGAGTATTGGTTGTTGGTTGAGTTGCTGACAAAGTCCTGAGGGACAGGGGAGGATGTGTGTGTCTTGGAATGTAGATTTAGGTGGCATGTTGGCCTTATGATGGATTGCACAGAATTGAGGAGTGATAATTAACCCAAAATCCCCACTAGTAGTATTTTGATGTATTATGACAATATAATTTTGTGTATTAATAAGAGATTATAATATGTATATTTATGGGGTAGTATTTAGCCAAATGAGGTTTGCTTATGTAAATTCTACTACCTGTGTTTGAAACTGATAGTGGCTGTAACTTAATGGTGCTCCAAAAAGCACATTGTAGCTTCAGACTTAGGTGGGATTGTGTGTTTAAAGAACTCTCTCAATATTTATTTTTTTCCTCCCTATTCTCTCTTCAGGATTTTTAGAAAAAATTCTTTCCTCCAAGAACTCTAGTCTTCTAATTTGGTGATATTAATTTCATTTAGTTGTGTGCCCCTTTATGCAGTCTTGATTTAAAGTATCATTTTCTTCTGCCTCACAGAACAGAGATGAGTGAGCAAGAACCAAAACTTCTGAAAACAGCGAGAAAGGCTTTATTATATAAAGCTTAAACAGAAAAGCAAGAGTGACAGGATTTCCATACAACTGAAAGATTATCTTCTTTAAATGTGTAAGTCATGTTTGCTCTTTATGGGCAGATTGTTAGGCTCTATGTTCAGCTCTCTCAAGAGGCATTTAGGACTTCAAATGCAATAATAAATTAATTTGCAAGATGGAGACAATAATAAGAGATTTGATTTCAAACCAGAGACGTGAAACTTTTGTGGAATTCTCAAACATTAAAAAGCATAAATGACAGCTTTATTTACTTGTGTAAATGAGCCCACCAAGGAGGCAAACCACAAGATCAACAGCATTAGGAAGAGCAGCTCCTTTTTTCATCTCCAGAGAGATGTATCTTACATCAGTGTTATTGCCAGCTTTCCTCCACGTCACTTGGCTACCCCCGTCCCCTGGGAGGCCAACAGCAGCAAAGCGAGGGCAGACCAGAGCCCTGCTGTGTGCAGGCCTCGCTCCTCCTGAGATAACCCAGGTCACTCCTGGCAACCAGGAGCTGCCAGTTGACACCCATCATCTCAGAAAGGAAACCATTCGTTTACTCAGAGGCCAACACAAAGCTACCAGATGGGAACAGTTTTCTGTCACTGTCTATCAAGGCTGGAGCACAGCTCTCCAGCCTTCTGTGCCATCAATTTTATGCTGAGAGCACAGCAGTCTCAAAAAACACTGAAGAGCCATTTACTTGTGAAGTATAAGAAACATCTGTCAGGGGCTAAAAGTGTTAAAGAAATGCTTAACTGTACATTGAGTTGGCAGAATCTTAGGCTCAGACTACAGGAAAAAAACATTAGCAGTGAAAGTCCACAAGATTTATCCTAATTTATCAGATTACTTCCTCAGAAAATCTCCTTTTGAACTGCTCTTCAACAGAAGAACAAATGTGTAGACTTCAATGCTTAATAAAGCTAAAAGCTTCTCCCTGGGGTAATTGAAATTTTTCTATCAAAGGGTAGATAGACCTGGTTGCAGCTGCAACAAAGAAGAAACATATAAAGCCAAGTGGAAAGCAGTTAGACAGCATTGGTGGTGTAGGACCATTGAACATGGTCTTGCTAATTGGAATCTATAGCACAGGACATTCAACTACATGCTGGGCAAATGACCCTGAAAGTTTCAAGTCTATCTAGCATAAAAAAAAAAAAAAAGTTCAGATGTAAAAATAATCATAGGAATGATGGATTCTGTATCCTTGAATGGGCATAACCAACCAGAGATCTGGGTAACTGGCAAATTTCTTTTTTAAATAAGGCCCTTTGAGTCCCATATATGCATCTACTTTCACAAGCATTTCAAAACCCGTCTTCTAATAATTTCACACAGAGCTTTCAGAGCAGCAATGTTCAAAAGAATGAAAGTAATGAAACACAGCAAAGTTTTACATTTTTATTTCTGTACTTTGGGAAATTTCCTATTGAAGACAGAAGGCAGTTCAAATTGGAATTGCTTTACTGCCAACAAAAATGTGTGACTCTTGATCTAATGAAAAATTAGAGAGATTGAAAAGCAGAAGTAGACTTAGGAAAGATTTCAGTTACAGCAGGATGCAGCCCTTATTGCATTTGTAGTTCAAACTGTGATCTCTAAGGAGATCTAAATTGCTCTGGAGTGTGGAATTTAGAGACTTTATTTTCTTGGAGGAACAAGTATGGGTAGCCAAGATGTCAAGTTTTATTGTCACACATTTAGAAAACATATGTCACTTTAAAATAAAATGTCATTTAATGATGAAAATGTTACATTTTTAAAACCCTTGTCATGTAAATTTTTATGTGGATATTTTAAAATTTTTTTTGAAGCTTCCATTCCAGTAAACTGATTTGGATAAGCATGCTTTTATTTTATACTGGAAGAACAGTTGTATTTGTGATCGTTATCAGTATGTAACAATTTCTAAATAGTTGTTGTCACATGCTCTGTACCTTTGTGAGCACTAAAGTATTTCTGGGAAGTGAAACAGCAAAATCTGGAATTACACTTCACACTAACACACAAGGATGTCAAACACTGTGTCTGTGCTTCAGTGCCCCTCAGAGGTGAAAGACCCAACTGAGAGGTGGAGCATTTTACCTTGGGTGCAACACCACATTACAGGACTGCACCTCTTCCCATACAAATACCACTTCATTCCAGCTTATTCCAGAGTCATGATAGGATGTGGCATTGACTGGGATCTACAGACATGGGCATACAGTTCAGAGAGTGAAAGAACTGCAAGCCAATTCCTGCCCCAGGACAGCAAAAAGTAGATTTGAACTTGGATGTTCAAAATACCAGTTACCATTATGTTGGATATGAATTAATCTTATGGGTCTCTATTGTTGATGTTTGCAACCATCTCTTCTACCATTATTTTTTTAGTGAGTAAAAGCATGGGAATATCACAAGTGACCATCATGTATTTTCATGTATTCCCCAGAATTGTTCTTTCTCTCTTGATTTCCCTCATCTATCACTCGTCTAGCCTCCTCTCTTACCTCATCTTTTTCATTCATCAAATCCTTTTTCATGAAAGCCTGAATTTGGAACTTTTCTTCCACTGTTGTTTGAACTTTTCTTTCTTCTGTTGTTCTTTTCCCTCTATTCTTGATTTTTCATTTTTCTCCTTCTTGTTTCTTTTCATGCATACTTCATCCTTTTGCACTAATCCCCGTCAGCCCCTCCATTTGACAGATCTAATGTAGTTGCAATAAGCCACTGTCTAAAGCAGCATTTTAAATGTTGAACAGAGGAATTCCCTTCCAAAATCCAGCAGGAAAAGTCCAGGTCTGGACACATCACTCCACTGAGACAGAACAAAACAAGCAGGCACATACAGCTGTGGTAAGAGCAGGTCAAAGCAACCTCAGCTCTTCAGGCTCAGCTGATGAGCCTATGGCAACAAATCACTGGTGAAATCACGTGCTGCAGCGTCTAATATGCCAGACAGCCAACAGCATTTGGCATCAGGGGATCAAACAACTGAAAAAAGGATGTGGAAGCATGCCAGAAGGCATGACATCCTGAGCACTCATGCAATAATTTTACTGATAAGATCAAAAGAATGGTCAGTTTTGCTGTATTTATCAGAACTGTCTATTTTATCACCAAATAAGCTTAATGAGTTCCCTTTTTCATCTCAACAGACAGGCAGTCTGGGAAAACACTATGCTATTAATGGAATGGTATTTTTAGAAAGATGGAAAAAAGAAAACGGCAAGAGTCCAGATTTTATCCCACCCTCTTCAATGGCATCTGTGATACAACTGCAGCACACGTACCAGAAGAAGGTCACCTCAGTTGAAAGAGCATTTACAGAAGCCACAGGAAACATTTGAACTTCTTGATAACTCCCTTCACTGAGTTAATTTCTGTTCCATACTGCCTCACCCTATCTATCTACCAGCACAGATGGGTTTGAGGGAACCTAGATTTGTATGATGTGAGTTACCAGCTACTTCTTGCAATCACCAAATGTGCATATTTAATCCCTTACTCTGAGTATTTAATTTCTTAAATCAGTGCCTATGACTAAAGTAATAGAAAAGGTTCCTATGGTTTTTTTGAGGGAACTGAATGCAATCCATATTGGGAGAGCAACTGATGATGAGATCCCAACACTGACATATCAACATTCTATTGCTTTGTTTGTAAAATGCTTATCTTTGTTCCTGGGGGACCCAGGCTCTGTATTTATCATCAGTTTCTTTACATATGCACATAATAACAAACATACAACAAATACGTACATATGTAATTTATATGTATACTTATGATATATATCTGCTGCTCTACAGATGGGACTTTTCAGAGAAACCAGAAAATATATGTACACAGAATGCTTTACATTATTGTTGTGCCAACAAATTTGAAGAAAACTTTCTTCTCAACTCCTTCCTTTCCAGAAGAGCACAGATTAAGCCAACTATTAAGTCATTCTTATATCTTTTCCATTTAGATGCTAAATAAAACAGCTAAGTACTTTGCTGTATCAGAGCCTTCAAAAATTAGAGTGTGTCAAGACAGAAACCTGCTTTCAGAATTCTCAACAGCAGAGTGCCTTGAGATAACAACTGACCTCCTTTTGAAATGAATAATTTTGTGCTTTAGATTATATCAGGTAATCCTCTAGGAAAATATATGAGTTTTTCAGTTTGTTTGCTGAGTTTCACACAGATGCATTGCTAACTTCTTCCTACCTCCAAGTGCTTTCCTCTCTCTTCCAAACTCCATTTCTTCATTGGGATTGATGTGCATCCCTTTGCTACTTCAGGTACACCTTTGTTTAAATGCTAATGTTTTGTGTTTTCATGCCCTGCAGCACTAAATTTCTGTACCTCAGATCATGTATTTATGGAAGCAACATGCCCACTGTCCACCCTGTCTCACAAATTTTGCTCAGGGCTTCATTGCCTCTTCTTTAGAGCAGGTCCTGAATTCAAGAAATGAAATACAAATACTGAGAACCTGCACATTTTGGTGATTGCAACTCATATAACATAAACCTATATTACCTGAAACCCTGCTCTGGGTCCAGTCCCACACTAGAAATGCAAATATCTCTTTACATGACACTGACACTAAAAGTTGACGCAGGTGTCAAGTCAAAACAAAGGTAGTCTGGACTTGCCTGAGAACCAAACAAGGACCAAAAGTGGATCAGTTATAAAGAAAAACATTACTTTCCTCTCCTGGTTTCCACTAAAAGTATTCAGAAGACAGAAATTATTTGGGTTTTTGTGGGTGGCAAGAGTGATTTAAAGGATATAACTCCTAACACTTGTAGACAAGAACTTCTGTGCTTGGACACCTGAAGTTAATTCTATGGCAGGTTTTCCCACATCATTACATCACCACAACTGCAGAGGAGTACCAAGGTCCCTCTGGAGCTCACTGCATTTACTTCCTGGCTTGGAAAAAATCAGGCACAAGGTTAGTTTGGACCAGCTGCATCCACACCAGCATTCAGAAGAAGCAGATGCAAAGTGATAATGAAAATCAGCAGATCAAGCCAACCCCATGAAAAGTTGGATTTTGCGTGGATAAGCTCCCACTCATTGCACAGAGTCCATTAAACAGCAGTGTTCTCATTGGAGTTCATTAAAATTTCAGTGAAATGATTCTGCAGTTTCTTTGCACGGTGCCAGGATGAATATTGGGTTTACAGCAGGCATTGTCTAGTGCTTCTTGTTGCTTTTAGAATGACATCAAACTTTTCAATTCATTTTCCTTACTTTCCTGCTGCTGTGCTGTGCTGCAGTGCTGCTACTGACAAAAATGGGAAGACCAGTAAAGCAATGGTAAGGCAGAAATTCACCAGTGTGAAAGAACAAGGTTCATATGTGGTCATTCAGCATTAAATTACTTTCACATAGTAGTCTGTTGCCTGGATGTATATTTTTTTCTTTTTCTGACTATGCACATTATCTTGTGGACTTTGAACAAATTAAACCTGAATGATATTGCTCATCATTACTTCAGCATAAAAACACACTGTAATCAAAACCATTTTTAATATTGGTTCTTGATGCCTTCCTTATATAATTTAATCAGCTCAGTGACTTTTTCTTTTTTAGACTGCAGTAACAGGAAGTAGAATACACTAGCAAATACCTACTGCATTCTATGGGTTCTTAACACTTTTTATCCTTCTAAATATAGATTTTTAACCCTAAGCCTGCAAATCATTTTAAATTCATTTTGTCTACACAAATGTGATAAATGTGAGTGCTATCAGCTATAATACACAAAAAATAAATTGGGTCCAGAGGTTTTTCCCTTTAAAGGTAAATGACTGCAAAAGTTCATTTACAATAATAGGGACACCTATGATTTATTCTTTCTCCAATTTCCATACCAGACAAAGGGCTTAAAACTGAACTGCACAAAAGTGTTTTTACATACACTCACTTAGCAACACTTTTTGTGGGTCCTATTTCCAGAAGTGGTGTCTGCTTACAGCACTTGCAGATGTGGCTGGACACGGATGGGGGGTTCAGCAAACCTCCAGACAAAAATTCATTCACTGGAAAAGGTCAGGAATGCAGTTGTGAAAGGCTAATGGAAAATGGTAGAGACCCTTCTTCAGCTCAGTATTCAAATAGGGCAAAAATCACAGTGAAGTATAAAACAAAACAAATCAAATCAAAACACAAGCTTTTCTAAAGGAGTTTTCTACAAGTACAGGCCCTTTATCAAGCCCAACAGGATGATCTGTATCGAGGCCATATGTTTTTATACCAGTGTTCTACCACCTGTTCTACTTGCACAGGTTTACTGGAAGTAATTTTACAAATTTCACAGACTTCTTTCTGCCACCCAAGTACAATTTGTAGAACAAAGAAAAGATACACATAAATGAGCAAACTTGGAAGCAGGTAACTTTTCAAAATAACTCCTCCAAGACTTTTGCTGAGTTGGAATGTGGTTTTGTCATTTGGTAAGACATGAGGCCAATATGATCTTATATCTTTCAAATATCTACCTGTGTTGTTTGTCTCCACTAAGAGTTAATGATGCATAATAATTTACAGAGCATGCTCCCTGTTTCCTAAGCTTCTGCTAAGGTTGGAAGTCTGTGGATGGATGCCTCTCATAGTCATCAGCCTTCTGCCAAAATTTCAGAATGAGCAATGGAACCAAAAAGGTTTTTACCCACTTAAAGGTGAAGCTAGATTAATTTTTTATCATTATTTTGATTTTTATGGCATGAGTTGCTAAGTGTCAGCACTTCCCTTCCCTGAATGGAATGTAAGACCCAGGTTGTTACATTGTGAGAGCGCAAGTCTGAATTTAATTCACCTTAGGTTTTGCCTATATTTTTTAACAAAATATCCTAAGGTAGGATGGTTCTGGGTTTTTATTTTACAGAGAGGTAGGAAATGTGCTCAGAAAAACAGAGAAATGCCCATTTTTCTGTATCAGAAAAGGCACTCAAGTTATTTGGCAGCAAAATAACTGATAGTTTAAAACTACAACATTTTTTTCAAACAAATTTTCAGCCTACCAGTAGCATAAGAGGAATATCAATGTGTGCATTTTTTCACAACTAATCTTACTTTAAGAGACCACTATTCTAAACAGTTATGTTGTTGATTTCAGTGTTGATTTCACTCTTGCCCAAGTCTTTGAAAACAGCTAAAATTTTTCCACTTTTGGCTGAGGTAAACATTAACAAAGTCTTATGTCAGACGGTCCCTGAATGACAATTCCATTGTGACCTTCAGTTACACAGATGATTCCATGAATTCTTGTATGAACTAGAGCATACTCAATATTGATTTAAGAATTGATAGTGATAGGAATCTAAAAAGGCCTGTATATTTTCCCTACCTGGATAATAGCAGATTTTGGACAAAAAGTCACTATTTCAAAATATGAAAACTCTGCTATGATACTGTTTCACTGTGAGTTTTCAATGGTTTTATGGCTTTTTCCTGGACCCTCTCTAATATGTCCACATACTTCGTGAATTTTAGAAAATGGCATTTGGAAGGATAGGAGTGTGGGTTGGTTGTTTATTTGTTGAAATCAATGCCTGCAAAGTTTTCTCTCTTGAAAATTTGGTTTATATTGCTAATGCTATAGCATCATCATAAATGCTTTTTCCATCCTAAATAAAGTAGGCAGGAGTTACTAATTTTCATTAATTCATTCTGAAAGGCTGTTCCTGAAATTTCTTCAACCCTCCACTGTAAACTTCTTTCCAGACTAAGTCGATTAATGGTCAGTCTATACCTTTTGGGAATTCCTTTTGCTAGTAATGTTTCTCTCTTTTACAGTCTCAGTGCCTCATGGATCATTATCCCCTCTGTGTGCTTTGATGTATTTGAAGACAACATCCTAATCCTTCAGTGCTTATTCTTCACCCTTCATTTTGCTCACTCAAATAAGGGAACCCTTTTTCTGCTCTTTCCAACCAAGGGTCCTCAGGACCAGGATCCTGCAACTTCTTAGCGTCCTTCTGGCATGATGCAGCTTGCTCTGCCTCCTGAGCTGTGGAGTTTTCAGAGGGGACAGAGAATGGTTCAACCAGAGTTACACAAAGTATCTCCTGGACCACAGCAGCTCTAGGAAATGAAAGTGGCAGTTTCACTGTGGGTGTTGCAAAATGAAACAAAAAAATGAAACGAAAATGAAACCTTACAAAGTCTCATTAAAAAAAAAAAAAAAAAAAAAAAAAAAAAAAAAAAAAAAAAAAAAAAGTAGCACTTATCAGTGGAATTCTTGAGCTCTTGAATCTGGATCCTCCCTTTTCTTATTTCAGCAATGTTTAAAGCAATTTAATTTGGTAGTTACTCATAATTCACATTCAGTGAAAACTAAACTTAGAACAGATTCATCATTTACATTCTTCTGGCTGATGTGCTGCAAATTATTATGGCCCACAACCTGCTAAAGCCTTTTTCTACCCCCATTTAACCCAGGCACAGCAGTCTGCCTCGAAATTAAATGTAAACAACCCTGTCCCTTTAACCACTATCATCCTCACACTTCCAGAAAAACAAACTTTATCAGGCAAATTCAGATGCAGATTGCATTTGCTCAAGCCAGTCTTCATTATCATTAAAGCCCAGAAGTGTCCCCCAGTTCTGCAAATGTGGACACCCAGGCACCTCACGCAGTTCTGGAATAGTTTTTTGTTTTGTTTTTACCATATCGGTTTTTTTCTAAGGACAGCAGCTCATGCATAGTTTATTTCTGGTTTGTTGTTTGTTTTTTTTTAACCCCAGACACAATTTTTTACATTTTACATTGAGACTCTGTCTTGGTAGCCAAATAAATGAACGTCAGTCTATTCAATTGTGGGGCAATGAAAACTTTTGGCATAGAATTTTTATAGCACAACTGTTTGCTTCATATTATCTTGTTCCTTTATCCTGGAAAATCCTGAGTGGCTTCTGCCCCCAGGAAAGGAGGCACCTTTCTTCAGAAGGGCTCTCTTGCCCATGTGTGGCCTTGGCACCATACACAGAATAAATCATGGGTAATTTATAAAGATTAGAACAAAATTTAGAATAAAAGGTATCCTCCAAAATGTATGTGAAATATTGTTCAAGATTAGGAATATTCATGCACACGGCATGGGAAAAAAATGTTCATGCTGTTGGACCTGTATCTTTCCTTCAGTTATGGCACATGAGGATCACAGAACCATAGAAACCCTGAGGTTGAAAAAGACCTCCAAGATCCTCAGGTCCAGCCATCAACCCAGCACCGCCTTGTTCAGCACCAAACCACGGCCCCAAGTGCCACCACTGCACATTCTTTGAACATTTTGAGCATTTGCACCTCTGGAAGCCAGATTTCTCAATACTTTTTGGTCTTTTTTGTCCAAAATCCTTGCCCATCCGACAGACATGGTTACAACTGGCACAAAAGCAAGATTAACATGAAGAAACTAAAAATGAAAACATCTGATGGGTAAAATATCATCATGGACTCCTGGCCATTTGAGTCTGATGCCCAATGGGAAAGATCAGCAGAAAGAGCATTTGAAAGCATTGCTATTGAAATGGCCTTGGGCTGAGATTCAGATTAGTTCCCTTATTTGAGTGAGCAGATTAGACACTGGAAAAAAAAGGTCACAGTTAGAATGGTCAGGCATTGGAGTAGTGCTCCAAGGAGGTGGTCACCATCCCTGGAGGTGTTTAAGAGGTACTTGGATGTGGCATTGGGTGATGTGGTTTAGGGGTTACCGTGGTAGTGCTGGGTTCATGGTTGAATTTCATTATCTTAAAGGCCTCTTCCAACCCAAATGATTCTATGGTTCTATATTTAAAGCTATTGCAAAAACACATGGATTTGGCATAGGTACAGGCCGTTCATCAGGCTCTGAGTGACTAAGCTTATGCGAGCATCTAGCTCACAGCACAATTCGCTCCCCAGTGTGTGGTGAGGGCCGACACATCATAGGCAGCTTTTATTTTTTATTGTTTCTGTCGGCAGCAGCACACGGGGAAGGCAGGCAGGGCAGCCCGGGCGGGGTGCGAGCAGGGCGGGGCAGGGCGGCCGCCCTGGGGCCGGCGCTCCGTGAGGGACAAAGCCGAGGCGGGCGCTGCACGTCGAGCACCATCTTAACCGCCCCGGGCGGCGGCTCAGGAGCCGAAGGTGCCCCCTCGGGCGCGGCCTTTTGAGCGGCGTTCATTGCAAAGCGCGGCCCGCCCCGCATCGGGCCCGCACCGCATTGTCTCCGCACGCAGCGCCCGCCGCCCCCCTCACGCGGCCGCACCCGCGCCCCGCGCTCCCCCCTCAGCCCCGCGCCGGCGGGCGGGGAGATAACGGCGGGGAGTCCTTCCCGGGAGCCTTTCCCGCAGGGACCGCCCCGCTCGGCCGGCGGCGGGGAGCCCTCCCCGCAGCGCCCGCCCCGCCCCGCTCCGCTCCGCTCCGGCGGTGCCGGCCCTCCCGGAGCAGCAGGAGGGGCCGGAGGCGCGGCCCGGCGGGCGGGGGGCGGAGGGGGCGGGCGCCGCGCGCTCCCCCCGCGGTGACAGTTTCTAGAAGCTCGTCCCGGCGTCCTTTGCGGCCCCAACATGGAGGAGCTGACGGTGGAAGTGCGCGGCTCCAACGGGGCCTTCTACAAGGTACCGGCGGCGGGGGCGGCGCGGGCGGCTCCGCGCCCGGCGGGGCCGGGGCCGAAGGGCCGCGGGGGAGGGGACGGTGAGCGGGGAAGGTGCGGGGGGTGCGGGGCCGGGGGCGCGGGGATGGAGCGGGGCGGCGGCGGCGGGGGGGCGGCGGTGACGAGGCTGGTGAGGGCTGCGCGCAGGGGAGGTTCGTGTGTGGGGAAGGCAGAGGGCTGGCGGGGCCGGGGGGAGCAGATGCGCGGCGCGGGGATTCCCTGAGCCTTCGTTTCGGGAAGGGCGGGTGGGCGTGTGGAGGGATTGGTGTTGGAAGATGCAAGGGCTTTTGGGTGGGATGGGGTGAACCGGGGCGATAATAATGATTTTAAAGGATTTTAAATAATTTTTTTAAGGCTTTCGAGTTTATTTATGCCTTCAGAAATCTTCCTTCACCATCACCCTCCCTGGAATGTCAGGATGGTACAGGATCAATGCAGAATGCTCTCAGCTGTTGCCTGTCAGTCATTTTCCCCTAAGCCTGGCTTCAGATGTTTAAGAATCCCAGCTCTTTTTATGGCAGTAGGCTCCTGTCTTCCTCTCCAGAAGGGCTGATTCCAGCCAGTATTGTGAGCACGCAGTGTGGCTGTGTTCTGGGAGGATTTAATCTCGGGACTCTCTTTAGCTATTGTGCCTTACCACATGCACGGAGTGGCATTGCACGGGCAGTACTGCACTTGGTGTGGGGCTGGCCCTTTCGATTCCCCCTCCCCCCTTCAGAATTTCCTGTGTGCAGCTGTGGATTTGGCTTGGGAATCATGTGGTGACTGTACAGTATGCAGAGGCAGTTGGGTGTAAGGGATTGTAACCAGCTGACTTCAGGAGTTAGTTCTTTCAGCTGGCCAAGACAGATGGGAGATACCCTTATGAGGAAGGAATGCAGTGGCATAAACTGCATCCCTAGTAGGGAACCCTCTGAATTTTTTACCAAAAGGAGTTGATAATAAATTTTATACAGTGGATTTTTTTTTTTTGTTGAACCTGAAATATCCCACAGAAACTCACATCAGAATCATTTGTGTCCAGAACAGGATGCTCCTAAATAGAATTGATTTTTTTTTTTCCCCTGAGCATTAAAAAGCCCAGAATTTGAAAACACTTTTCTTAGCTTTCCACTTTATACCTTGTGATCTTGGACAACTTTCCAAATGATGAATCATTTGCTCTTCTGCTTAAAAGGAATGTCAGACACATGGGAATATGAGGTGTGCTGAATTTTTGGACTGAAGGGATCTGTGTGCGCAGAATATGCTACAATAAGCCCGATTTAAAATCTGCAAGGATGGCATCTCCTCCTAAACCAGAGAGAATTATCAGCCTTGGATTAGCACCATCATGTATTTTAGCCCTGTGAACAGTGACTTAAAAAAGCAGAAGTTTTAATTAAAAATGGCATAATGGCTTTGAGATCAGTGAAGTTGGGATTAAGTCCAGTGATGAAGATGGTGGATGAAGGCAGGTTAGAATGATTGGATGCACAGTGATCAAAACCCCAACTCAGAGTAATCCACTGTTAATGTGGAGGGGGGGAAAAAACAACCCCCATAAAGACCCGGACCTGAACAAAAACATTCAAACAAATACAATTTTAAAAGATTATTCTTGTGAGCTAAATGCAGTGAAGTGTGTGTGTCAGTGACTCCATTTTGTGAGTCTTACTTTTGAGGAAGGCAGAGGTTTTGCATTTCTTTTGGAACTAGGTAACACTCCTAGGTCACTTGCTGTTTAAAGTGACCTAAAGCAAAGCAGTGTGTCAGTCTCTTTTAGGAAGTGTCCTATTTTGGGCATCAGTAGCACTGATCATTGCAAGATAATGACAAGAGGCTCACCTTTTCTAAGCTGTGTGACACTCCATGGAAGGTGGCAAAAGTTTTCAGAAGAGAAAAAGCAGAATTTGTAAGATGGGATGAGATTTGAGGTTTGCCTTTAGAACAGCCTGAATTTGGATTAATTAGCACAGTATAACCCCAGATAAATGAGATCAGAAAGATGCTGCTATGTCAACAGAGAGAAAAACCAAAATAATTATGTAAACAATATCATGAGAGATTTTCTTTTAAGAAGTTGTTACTATGATCTGCAGCTTAGCTGCAGTAGAACAAATGTAGTGGTTAAATCTGTTGGAGCAAGTTTTCAGTACTTATTGAGGTATGACCATGGTAAATGGTACTCTTTATTATAAAATTTCTTTAGTTCCACTAATAATTGCTCTTCAGTTTTAACAGGGAATTCTTCCTAAGTGCAGGAAGACCATACATGATATGTATACACTATATAGTTACAATAAATTAGTATGGAAAATTAATATTCTTTATTAAAATTCATGCATCATAAAAAGTATTTTGAGTTTTCATGTACCTGTGGGCAGTTATGGTAAATCCCAAGGTAATTGAAAAAAATGATAAGTGCATATTATTATCTAATTTTAAACTTGTATATCTAAATCACCAAAATAATTTGTGGTTTCTTTTTTTTTTTACATTTTCTTTAAAAAAGTAATATAATCTGGAGAACAGGACAGCATTTGCTGTATATTTTATGCCAGGTTCTCAACCATTACACAGCAGAGCCAGTGTTTAGCCACTTCCTGCAGCTTGGAAGACTTTGCATATATCATAATTTTGAGCACCCATTGTCTTTGGAGATCAGATGGCGCTGATAGGGCTTGAAATGGTTGTGGGCTTCTGAAAAATGGGGGGGCTTGTGCTGTGGAACAGGGGAGAACAGACAGGGTTGCTGAAGACTACTGGTTATGGGTTTGTGTATATTAAATGTGCTATGAGGGATTCCTGAGAGTGGAAAAGTTAATACTTTCTAGGTGAGAACTAGATGGCAGGAAAGCTTTTGTCTTTGGGACATTAGAATAGACTTTTTTTTATGTATGGAATGGTCAAAATACCTGGACTTCTTTGGTTTCTGAATGTGTTGAAGAGAGTGAAAGCTGTATGCTCCCAGCCTTGTCTTGGCCTGCTTGCAGTGTTTTCAGGATGATGGTTGACTGTCATTAAGATGATGAAGTAATTGACAGAATCAATGGCTGAGGCTGGCAGACAGCGTGGGAGTTCACCTGGTCCACACCTCTGCTCAGGTGGGGCCACCTAGAGCCAGTTGCCCATGTCCAGATGGCTTTTGAGTATCTCTGAGGATGGAAACTCTACAGCCTCCCAAACAACCTGTGCTTCTGCTTAGTCACTCTCACAGTCAGAGAGGAACTCTGCCTGGAATGTCAGAAAAAACAGTTTCCTGACATTCATACAGAAATTCCCATATTCCCATTTGTGCCATTTCTTCTGGACCTGCCAGTTGTGGAGGGTCTTGGAAGAACAAGACAAAAACTTCAGTTTTACTCAGTATCTCCATCAGCTCACTTGTATGTGTTCACTTGTATGCAGATTAAGAGCCCTGCCAATGCACATTATTCATGATTTCCCATGTCAGCATCCCTGAAATAGGTTGGACCTTACAGTAAGACCAAGTGCATAAATGGAGCATCAGATCAATTCTTCTGACTGAGCCTTTCAGTGGCATTTGAAAGCTCTGGAAGATCCATGGTGTTCTTCCTTGCAGGAATTTAGCTGTGCTGGAAGATGGGCTCTGGTGTGCTGCAGGCCCTTGTGTTCTTTAAGTTCTACAGTAGAAGCTGTTTATGCAAGGGGAAGAAGCCCTATGAATTAAAATGGAGCTCAACCCTTAATTTACAAGTTCTGAAGTATTTCCTTGTTGGCCTGTTCCTCTTTCAAGAGGTGCAGTTGTTCTGCTAACAGGACTAAGCAAAATGCTGGTAGCAGGAGTTGGCATTGGCCTCAAGGCAGACACAAGCCAAAATATTACTAAGGGGAAAAAATGATGAATGACAAGTACACACCATTTCTCCACATGTAGAGCCAAAGCTTGATGAGCAGCTCTGTGGGAGTGAAGATTTATGCATCAATGAAAATACAATTATTGTTAAAATTTTTCTTACCATTTTTAATTAGTGGCTTTGCAAACAACTTGAGTTGCTCTGAGTGGTTTTTAGCTTGATGGTATTAAAGTAGGAAATTGTCATTAGGAGTGTAGCTTACACGCTGTTCATACCCAATTACTACACCAGGAAACTGTAACTGGAATGACCTTTGTTTTTTTTTCTTTAAAGATCTTTACTGTGTTACAGTTGTCAGCATTTTTATTACATCTAGCCTTACATCTATATGGGTGGGGAATTTTAGACATTTTAAAGTTGTTCCTGATCAGTTGAAAGTTGTGCAGTCTTGCAGGAAGTAGCTGTAGTTGTTGCTGTTGGTGAGTTGTTTGCTTGAGCCTTTTAGGCTGATGGAAGGGAGATGCCAGAGGGAGTGGTTATTGATATTTGAGGAACATGGTCAGTGGAGGGTGTCTTCCAGAAGTTTTGCCCTTTGGAGGATGCATATGAAGAACCCAGTGTAAGAAATGAGTCATTGAGACAAATTCAGTGCTGAGGCTCTTGCACAACTGTCAGAACAACCCTTGAATTTACATGTAATTGTGATTGTGGATGGAAATAAGTAATAATGTCATAAATTAAACTGTGCTTGCTAAAACTGATGTGATAGTTCAGGATATTTTTCTTTCCTGATACCTGCTTGTAGTGTTTCTGTTTTTCAGTAAGCCACAGCCACTTGCTTCTATCAGTTCCTTGTATAAACAGGTGCAGCTAATCACTTATATTGAAACTAATACCAAGTTCAGTCTTTCTTGTCAAGCAGTTTGTGTATTTACAAGTTTCTTTTGTTTGCTTTATTTTCTGTTTTTTTCCTTTGGGGTCTCAGCATTAGATACATCCTTTAACCATGATTATTTCATGTGTTTGTTACACCAAACACTTGTGTTTCAGTGTTAGTTAGAAATACCAAGGGTTCTTGCATCTGAAAAGGAGTGAAAGGCTTGGTAATTGGATATAGGCTGCTTGACCTTTATGTCACTGGTTCAGAAACAGTCCGTGGTACCAGATGCCCAAGTGTTTGCTGTTAGAAATTGGCTCAACAGTGGGTAAGGTGATATTAATACAGTTTTAGAGTGCAGGTATGTGTGGCTCAAAGGCCAACATGGTGGGTGTCCGTGGAAAGAAAGTTTGCAGCTAAACTAACAGCACCTCATTTTTACATTGGATCATCCTCCTTGGGGGTCAGATAAACTTACAGAAGGTAGGATATGGAGGGAACTTGAATTGTGTCTACCTGTTTTACAGATTTTGTGACTTTACCTGGAATTGGATTAAAAAAAAAAAAAAAGTTTTGTGTGCATATATACACACACAGACATACAGTTCACTGTAAGGGCACTTCAGTAAGTCTTGATCCGTTTATGTTATCAGCAGATCCTAATCCTAAATCCATGGGCAAAGCCCAGGTAAAAGGGAAAGAGTGTGTGTGGGTGTCTGTTATGAAATGAGGAAGTCTCAGCTGCAGTGGTTTTGGTGCAGGTGATTGGTTGAGAGTTTCCTGCCCCCTTGTTCACCCTGCACACCCTGTCCAGCCCCAGGTTACATCCCCTGGGTCTCCCATCCCGTCCCTGTGCAGGTGCTGGTGTTGGGAGCTCAGCTCCTGCCGAGTGAGTGGCAGAGACAGGTCTGAGCCCAGGGGCCTGGAGGCAGCAGGACATTAATAGCCTGTAGTACAGTACAGTGTGCTGCTGCTCCTGAGCAGGGCTGCTCAGCCAGGGCATACATGGACTGCCAGGGATCCAGCTCGCAGCACAGCCCGAGTGACTGACACCCATATCTGCACAGGCTGAAGCAGAGGTCTGGCAAGATGAAGTCATGTCAATTTTTCTTCCCCTCTTGCCCTCTGCAGATTTGTGTGTAGTATAAAACACACATAAAGGTTATCTGTAAGCTCACTTGCTGATACTGCAATTCCTCACTCTTTTTGATGCCACTGTATTTCTTGATGATGTGTTTGGTGGTCTCCTGTTAGCTCTGTCCGAGGTACATGGAATGAATGATATGTTAGGAACGTAGAACTCTTCAAACTTAGGAACTGGCATTATCTGTGTTAGGCAACACTGCTAAGTTAAATTTCAGTAGCCGAGTACATTGTTCATTAGAGCAAAAGTTAAGGTGATGGATCATTACTTAATTTAGTAAAGAATGTTTTTGACACAGTATCAGGCATGACTAGTGCAAATCTATTTATATAGGTTACCTAACAAATAAAAGAACTCTTTCAAAACTCCCTAATTGAAAACCAGGTTATTTAGTTTTCTGGTTTATGTTCATTATGCCTCTTCTGGAAAAATCCTTGTGAATTTGTAGGATTTACTATAAAGTCCTTTTTGTATTGTGAAATACCAAAATACCCTAATGGCACAGGTTTTGTTGTAAAACCTTTTTTGAAAAATTTAATTATCATAGGCTCTGTGAAGACTTCTTTAAAAACTACACTAAATCTCATCCTGACATGCATGAAATCTCTTTCTGGTTTTATCTGGAAGTTGTAAGTGACAGCTGATAATGTGTATAGGCAGGGTTGAATGCTGTACGAAAGTCGTACTCAGGAAGTTTTGCTTCTAGAAAATGTTCTAATGGTACTTTTGACATCCTTCTTGACAGTAAGGAAATAATTTCTTAGAAAACTATTCTAAAGCCATTATTTTTGTTCTCATTATTATTATTTTATTCTCATTATTTCTAGTTTTATTACAAATGGACCATACAGTCCATAATAGCTCATAGACTGCTGTACTTCAGTTGCTGTAAATGTGGTCTCATCCCCACAGCTGTTGAGAAATTGATAATAGTCAGAAGTAAATGTATATAGTTAGACTCTAATCAGAATTTTTTCAGGCGTTACAACAATAAAATTATTTAATAGTTATGTAATTTTATTTGATATTTTACATATGTGCGTTTGTGACCTGAAGTGCATACTTGATAGATATTATGCTTGATTTATACTAGGGAGTGCAAGTTTGGGAATACCAAGTGAAGAAGCTGTGCAGGTAGTTCCAAGGCAGTTGCTGCCTACGTGTCTGCCAGCAGCGAGTCTGCATTGCATTCTCCTGTGGGAGGGAAGAGCAGTGTGCACACTTTGAACTGAAAGACTTCCTTCTGTGAAGGAGTTCCTGAAACCCACATGGTGTTGTAAAATGTACAGGCTCTTTGTTGGAATTTGTACTTTGGATTTTATTAAAAATTGTCCCTTTGCAGCTGATGTTTGTGCAGTGTCAGCTGTTGGTCTGCTGAGAGCTGTATCTCTGTATTACTGTTCCACTTCGGCTTTGGCATTCTTCAGTGAACCTTAGCTTGAAAATTGATTATGACTATTAAACCTGTCTGTACCTTACACAGAAACCCACACTTCACCTGGTAATGGGCTAATTGTCATAAATACTCAAAAGTCAGTGCAGTTGGATTCCTTTTATGCACTTCTTTTGTCTTTTTAATGAAATCTATAGTCAGTGGATTCATGACTTTCTTAACTCTACAGAGCATTAAGTTCTGAATGTTAATCAGATGTTTTATGATACCTGAATTGGAATCTCTCTTGATTCTGAAGTTGTGCTTTTCAGCAAAGGAAAGAACTGAATTCATTTCTGCAGAATAAATTTTTAGCTACTGTAGGCTTACCTTAGAAACACATTGAATGCTGTGAGAACACAACAGGAATAGAAGACCAGGTTCAGCTATGAAATAAAGTAGCATAATGAGGCGGAGACTAGTATTGAATCACAGACTCTTGGAATGCAGATAAATGTCTGTCTCCAGTAGGGAGTTAATCTCTCCCTGTAAATACTCCTGTCTGTTGATAAGTTGTCATGTAGCAGAACGCTGGACTGCATGAAGTTGGTTCTAAGTGCTGTGACTTCAGTGTTTTGTCCCTGTGTAGAATTTGAATAAATTGTAGTAGAGAAGCTGCTATTTCCTGCACTGTATGCCATGTTCATTTGTCCCTGTGCTGGGGTACATTTGGAGGGAACTGCTGGTAGCATAAATTTGGTAGAAGTTCTGCTTTATCTCTGCTGCTGGTTTATACATGCTTTAGGCAGTAAAATTTTTTTATGCTCTTTGCATCTTTAAACAGACAACTTTATACTCCCATCCAGTTTCTTGAAACTGAAAGTCCCTGGTTCTGGTTGTATTTTACTCTTAACTGTTTCACTTGCTCACCTTTCAAAGAAGGAGATTTGCCTGCCTTCCCTTGCAGTGACAGGATGGCCTTTGAGAGGGTTTATTTTATTAGAACCACACTAGCTGGTTCAACAAGATAATTTCTGGTGACCTGCTTTGTTGAGGGCTACCAGTGTGCTTTTTGCTAGAACCAGTCTTTTGTGTTGCTGACAGATGGGTTTGAGGGAAGCTCAGGGAGCAGAGAAGCAGGTTTTGAGCAAATTCTTTCAGAGCATTGGCTGAGTATGAGCTCAGGTAAAAGGAGATTGGCTTTTATAGGCCCTTTGCAGCCAGCTGTCAGTGTGGGCTCCTTTACTGTCCCTCATTACACAGAGAGATCGACTGTGTCAAAATTTATCTTTCCCTGAGCTGACACATAATACCTCAGTGGTGCTTGCACAGCTGCTATGTTCTTCGTCCTCCTCAGTTGTCAGTTTCTTAAATGGATATAATCCATTCAGCAGATTTCCTGGAACTTCTTTCTCTGAACATAGCTGTGCAGCTTTCTTACTCCTTTAAAACTGCAGGGTTCTCCTTGACCACCTCTGTTTGGACAAGTACCAGGCTGGAGCAAAAGCAGGAATAGTGTTCTTTTTTTTGTCTTCAAATTTTTTTCAGCATGCCTACCCTCCTTAATCAAGAAATGTAGCAGCTTAATTTCTGCATAGATACTTGGGTATAACTCTGTGAGATTGATCTTTGTCTTTAAGTTTTTGGTATAATGAATGCCCCCTAAATGTAAGCACAAAAAATCCATGAAATATTGTATTCTCTTTGTTTTCCTGGGAAGTCCTACAGGCATTTGGCCTCATCCAGTCCCCAGTTTAGTACCTGAAAGATGATACCATAACTGGCTGTGTGGCAGCCTCTACTGCCAAATGTGATTCAAACTGGCTGCCAGACTGTTGGGGGGACAGTTGTTTAGGATTCAGTTTGTGCTGGGAGGAACACCAGTGAAGCACATAGTGCTTCACCTATTGGAATAACTGTCCCTGCCTGGATCTCTCTCTGTTCCTGTAAAACACCAGTGCACACCTGTGGATAGATTAAGAAACTCTTGATAGTGAGTTCAGTTGTAAATGAGCTGTGGTCAGATTTGAGCAGTCCCTGCGCTCTGCACGTCTTGGAATAGCCAGCTAAGAATACCAGCAACCTCGTGCAAAGAGTGGGAGTGTGTTTTGGAGCTTTCTGAGATTGGAACCTCAGTGTTAGTTGTAGTCTTAGCTCAGGTTCAGGCTGTATTGAAATTGCTGCCTTTTTAATTTCACATGCATTCTTGTAACAAAAATGTTTTTGTTTTAGGGATTTATCAAAGATGTTCATGAGGACTCCCTCACAGTTGCATTTGAAAACAAGTAAGTATTTTATTTTTTAAAAAAATTATTTGAATATTAGGTTATTTCAGTTTTGTGTTTTTGCTGTTTTTTTGTTTTGTTTTGCCTTTAAGAGGAAGCAGATTTCATTAGATATAGTTCTATAAGTACAGGCTCACTAATCTGTTCAGCTTCCATGAACTGCCTTCTTGAATCTGTATCAGAATTCAGTTCATCAGTTACACAGTCCTGTACATTCTTTGGTATCTTTAGTGATGCCCATAGGTGTGACAGCCAAATTTAATTAACATAGGAATCAGTGGCACAGGCTTGATACTCTTACATGAAAGCAGGAAAAGATGGAAATACCAAAGTACTCAAATGAGCAATTCTGTGTCTGCTGTCTGGAATGCTGATCAGTATTCTCAACCAGAGAAAAGTAAAAATATCCTGATGGTGATTTTTTTCTTTTAACTATTAAGAAGATAAATATACATATATATCCAGTCAAAAGACCTATTGTTTTTGAGTGGAAAAGTGTGCAGATCTGTTAGCAAATCTTGAAAAATAATTATCCATGAGGTCCATTTAATTTAGTATCTAAACACAACAGTGCTGCTGGCAACTTGTAGTGGCAAGCCAAGGATAATCCATGGGTTGGTAAAGTACAATGAGTACCTGTTGTTCAGTGTTCTGACTGATAACACTGGATTACCTGGGAGATTTCAGTGCTAATTCCAAATACTCTGTGAGCTACATCCTCTTTCCTGTTTCTCTTCCAGTTACTAGGTGGAGATCCTATAAAATGTGTCATCTTTTGATGTGAAAATTGTTATAACCTTTGCCAGCTCTAACCTGTAGATTAGTCTTTGAGCCTTTCTTGAAGAAAGACTGCTGGGTAATAAAGGTAATGCTAGGGAGTGTGCAAGTGTGTCTTTATAAACAGTATTTATAATCCTGTTGACATAATCCCAGGTGTGTATGTGTGTACATATATACACATGTGTAAAAAGAAATCCTTGGGGGGGACATAAGTAATCCTGGGGTTTACCCTGCAAAACCCAGTGTTTGTTTCTTTCTAACCTATACTTTCTAGTCCTTCATTTATGAAGACAGTTAGAAGATGAGGTGGCAACCATAATTTATAGTAACACTGAGGTGGCTATGGAACCTGTTACTGTCTCCTAGGTTTTCATATCCTCACCCCAAAACCCAACAAACAACAAAAAAAAAATTAAATCCTTCATTCTATCCATGGTCTAAGAAGATGTGACAAATCATGAGTTTCATCTTCAACATCTATATTACTTTCTAAAGAAAAGTAATTACTTCTCTTTGCATTTAAAATATATACTTTGATGTCAGAAACTAAGTAAGCTAAAGGAAGTGCCAGGGCTCACAGCAGGAGCTGAATTGTTGGCAAACGCATTTCTAGTGTTTAGTATCCATATCATCCATGTGTTCTACAGAAAGTCTGGCAGCAGCAGCCATGTTTCAAAAAGGATGGGCTGCAGCATATGTAGAGTGTTCTGTTGACTAAAAATAGATCTGATCAGGAAATGTGTGCACAGTTAAATTATTCTGTGACGTAAATCTGATCAATTCATATGCTTTTTACAGAGTTAAATTCATAAGGGCTTTAGTGGAACCGAAATTGGCAAGAGTGTCCTGTGCTGAGAGCATCAGTGTTGTGATAGTGATAATCACTAACAAATACACACATCTACCCCACAATAGGCAATGTAAACTGTCACTTTGCATTTTCTGCTATTGTTAGACAATCTTTATCTACAGCTATTGTAAGGTTCCCAAAGTTAAGTGTACCAGCACGGACTGCTAATGATGATTTTGTGGTCATAGCAACACTCAGACTCTGGGCAGGTAGCCTTAATTCTTTTAAAAGACATTTTCTGAGGGTGAGGAGGCAAGGAACGAATGCAGAAGCTTCAGGACTTGGGAACTTTTATTACTGTTAGATGGAAAACTGGATCTTGAGTTTGATGGATCTACAGTTTCATAGAGGCTCATTGGAGTTTGAAACAGCTGTATTGAAGGAGATGCTTCTGTGCTGTAAGAAGCAAGGACCTCTTTTTTTTGTGATTTGTGCCCTGTAGCTTAGGTATCAGTTCTGTCAGATTATCTTAGTAGATAGTTTGTATCCCATCACAAGTAATTTCTTAAAACACCTTGGTTTGCATTTCACCAATGAGGTGCTCCAATTCTGGACTTAGAAAGTTTTGCTACCAAAACTTGGACTCGTACTCTGAGAGCTGAGCCTTCTGTGCACTTTTCCACTGTGTGCTTCCTCCACTGGCAGGGAGGGGAAGGAAAAACCCAAACCCTCAGATTAGTAAGTGTTATATTTGCAACAAGGACAATTTAAGTGCAACTGAATTTTTTTGCCAACCCCTTTCACCATTTCTCAGAAATAGAATGTGATTTAGTTAACATTTTGTGGCTGAAATATCTTCCAATCTAAACAAAAGCTATCCATGTCCTAGAATTCTCAAGGCTGGAAAGGCTCACACTTGATCCCGAGATCAAGTCCAGCTGTTAGCCCTGCACCACGGTGTTCACCACTACGGAAGCGCCACATCCACGTGTCCCTGGAACACCTCTGGGAATGGAGATTCCACCACCTCCCTGGGCAGCCCATGCTAATGTCTGCCCACCCGTTTAGTGAAGGATTTTTTCCTGCTATCAGTTTAAACCTCCTTGGCACAGCTTGACACCGTTTTTTCTCAGGTCCCTCTGAGTCTCCTTTTCTCCAGGCCGAGCCCCCCTCCCCAGCTCCCTCAGCTGCTCCTCATCAGATCTATGCCCCAGACTCTTCACCATCTTCCTTGTCCTTCTCTGGATGTGTTCTAGCACCTCAGTAATAATCTTCATGCATTTTTGTTTTTCAAACTATAATTAAAATAAAAAGTTTATTATAATGTCTAGATTAAAACTATATGATATGTAACATCTTTATTAGGTGTGGTACTTGAGTGTAAGCTGTGGTTTCAGAGCAAACATGTAAATGTATCCATCTTCTCTTCTGGGAAGTTGCAGAAGTGCCCTTTGCTTCTTACGCTCAGCCTTGTTCTACTAACACAGGCTGCTCTGTGTGCAGATTATTAAAAGTCAGCAAAGCAAGTGACTTGCAGTAATCCTTACTGTTACAAGTTGGTTGGTTCTGATTCTCTAGGTGTGTAATGTGAATCAGATGGGCAGAAAGGATGGACGTTGCAATGCTTTAGCAGATACCATTAAAAGTCCCTCAGATATTCTAAGTTAATACGGGTTTTTTCTTTCCCCTGGTTTTATTTCAGCCTTTATAGAGTCTTTAGTCAGATTTCTGACTAAGAGTGAGGAACAGCTGATGGCATTCTGTGACATTCACAGAGTAGAAGGAGAAGGAATTTCAGAACACAGTGGATTTAATTGCTCCAGTAGTCTTCATAAAATGCACTGGAAACATACATTTCTACAAATAAAATACTTCTGTACAGCCAGCTATAGTAAAACAAATAGTCTTGCTGTATATGGAAGTAAACCTTTATTTTGTATGCCTAGAAATAGTTGGTATTGATAAGCAGATACAAAGATACGTTTTGATCTGAATCTGTTACTGAGGAACATCAGAAGGTTTGTAGGTGGAAAGTTTTGTTGAAGATTGGAGTCACATTTTCCTGAGATACATAAAACTTTGGTGGCAAGCAGTTAAAATGTTAAATATGAGGTGGAGAAATGGATGAATCCCATAGTGGACTGCAAAGCTGAGCTTAAATCTATATAAGGGCTCTATGACTTAAGCAGTAGGAATGTTAACTACATCATACAATATCTTTCACTGGGGCTTTATGAAAGCCATTAGTTAAATATTTCAGTTAATTTAAAAATTTTGTTGTTAAATATCTTCCCAGTTACTACTTTTGTCTTGCCGTGATTATATTGTTCCTCTACTTACAAGGTTTGCTTTCTAGCAATAAGAAAACAGACCTCATTATATGGAAAGAAGGAATTTTAATGAAACAGAATTCTAAAGGAAACAATAGGAAAATCTGAGAATTAATGTGTAATGCGTCTTCAATTTGCAGTTGGCAACCAGAGCGCCAGGTGCCCTTCAATGAAGTCAGGTTACCACCACCCCCTGATATCAAGAAAGAAATTGGTGAAGGAGATGAGGTGGAGGTGAGTGAATGCTGATTAACTGTTTTGGTCTGGAACTGCTTGTCCATTCCAGGCAGTGGTGAGGGGTGTAAGGGCATTACCAAGGTGAAGGTTTAAAATGAAGCATGTCTCTACACCTGGGTTTATTAGAATTTCAGTGGAGCTGTGACATTTCAGTTTTCCAACAAAACTGCCAGTGGAAATTTTTTTCAAAATCTAAAACTTAAAACAGCTGAGAAGGTTTTAATTCTGACAAAAAATGTAGGCAGTTTTCTTTTTTGACCTGGAATGTAAAGTGTTAGAAATCATTGATATGAAGATGTAATAAAGCTCGTCTGATAGCAAGAGTTTTAACCCAGATGAAATGTCTGGTACAGTCTGTGTGAATTATGGTATTCTACAGAGAGGGTGTTAATAGGAGTGATGTATTAAATCTAGAAGTCAAAATATCCATGTTCTGTTCCCTGCTCATTGTAGTATCATGAGTGGTTCAATTTACTTCTGAGGGTTTTTCTGTACTTGTCCTTAAAATCAAAATAATGAGTTTCCTTTCTTGAGGATACCGTCATACTTTTGGGCAACTAATCTAAGAAAAAGTGTAGCATAGATGCTGGGTTTTTCTATTCCTTTATTTGAAATACATTGCCTTTGTTAGATGTAAAGGGTTATTTTCTACTTCCTCACTACTGTAAAACTCATTCAGTCTGCATGCAAATTTCTTCAGCCAACTGGAAGTGTATGAGGAGCAAATGAAACCTAAGGATGAGAAAACTGGGTTTCAGAAGTCCTCTGTTCTAAATCTGGTCATGCATTACCTTGGTAGTGTTTTTTAATATGGAGTATGTAGTCATGTGATTGGTTCATTTCAGTAGTTCTTGGTTTATCAAGTAAGCCAAGGACAAAACAGAAATCTGAATTGTGGAGTTAGTTCTATGTGTGGACTTCCAGCTTGAAGACTTTTGAATTTACTGAGGAGTTACCCCCAAAGAAGTGTTTAGCCAAAGTTTTATCTTCCTTTAAAAATTTCCTTTGAATTGTCAGTGATTTATACAAAAGAAATCTGTTTACGGTCCTTGTAGTGCAAGAAGGATGAGAGTAGAATACTGTTCCATTTTAATGAAAATTAGAAAAGTTGTGTGGTTCTTTCTTCATTATACTTGCACATAAGTGAATTATGTTTGTATGTGCTTTCAGTGGTTCTTACTACCTTCATTTCCAGGTGTATTCTAGGGCAAATGACCAAGAACCTTGTGGCTGGTGGCTGGCAAAAGTTCGAATGATGAAAGGAGAGGTAATTTATTTTGGAACATACTGATTTCACTCTTTCATGTTAAGTACGGTAAATAGAAGTTCTTTGTCATGAAAAAGCTCTGAATAAAGTACTACAAATACAAAAACATGACAGAAGAGAATTATAAGTTGTGACCACTTTGGAATGACCTTTGCTGCATTGCACAGCAGAGGGTCATGCCCTTAAGAGCTGGGTGAGTGACTTCCATTATCTGCAGTTTAATTGCTTGAAGGTCTGAAGGCATGCACAAGGACAGGATTTCTGACAAACCTATTTTGTGGATTGAGCTTGGTGCTGAAAATGAAATAAAGCACCTGTGGTTAAAACCTGTTTGTTGTCTGTAAATTAGGCCAAGATGTTGTATGGCTGTGGGTTGGTTTTTGTTTGTGTGTTTTTACTGAGTGCAGTGGAAGGACACTGCTTGTTTTGCTTTTACATATGTCAAGTTCTTATTTTACCATAAATAAATGGTTGTTTGCAACTGCCAAGTAACTTGCAGATTCAAACACCTGAGTGTATAGAGGTGTGGCAGTGTTCAACCCAGTCTCATTAAAGCTTTGTGAAGTGACAGCAAGAGAATTGAACTTCATTGTGGGAAGAGTCCTGTGTTTTGATGCTTCTACTGTATCAGAGTCCTAAAACCAAAGGAAACAGTACTGAGGAAAAATGATTATCCAATTTCTAGTATTGTTTAAAAACTGTCAACAAATATCAACTTTTGTTGAGCTCTGTAAGGGCAAGGTGGCAGTAAGGACCTACCAGAGGAAGATTGTGTGTGCTGCCCGTTGTGAATGAACAGCTCATTAAGAAATCAAGATAAAAGGAGACAAACTGATTTAAATGATAGTTTGTCATTTGTAGCTAACAGGCTCTTCTTGAATGTCGCAAAAATTTGAAATTTTGGTATCACTTAGCTTGCTATGCTGCTTCTTTTCAGAAAAAGTCATAGAAGTAAATTTTTTTACCAATTTCTAATTTCCTAGTTTTTACAGGGGGAAAAATGGTTTTTCACCCTCAGTGTGCAGTGTAGGATTGTCAAATCAGTTATTTTAGAGAATTGTCCCTGCAAAGAACCTCACAGTTCATCTTGGCTTCTTTGTACAGTCTTTAATACAGTTCTATATTTGGATTTTTTCTGTAGAGTTAATATTAAATTCACAAACAACCCATTTGTCCAAGAATTTGTTGTTTTATGATTGCTCTGATATCCAGAGATATCTTTAACTATAGAAATTAAGTTTTTAGAGCATGTAGTGGTAGATCTCTTAAATTTAGTTAGTTTAGTATTTATTGTTCCTTATTATTACTTGAGGTAATAATGATACATTGATACATTTCAAAGCAGCTTTGTATAGCTTGGATGATACTTAAAACAAACTTAAAACATATAATTACAAAAAAGCGTGTCATTGCAAGAGTGATTTACTTTTTCTGCATATTAAACAAATTGTGTTGAGACAAACAGATCCCAGTTTTGAGGGAGGAGGAGGTGAATGTACTGCTGCACCCCTAAATTGCACCTAGGTGCAAGGGAGGAGAGGAGAAGGCTGCATCCCTAGAACAGAGCCAGGCTGGAGGGCTATTGTGCACACAAGCTTCTTTAAAACTTGCATGTGTTGGGTAGAAGTGTAGGAGTAGATTATTGGTAACTTAAATCTTCTTAGTTCTCTTGCCCTCCTAATTTGGCAATGTGTGTAAAAAAGATGGAGTTTCTGTATTGATTTTTATCTTACATGATTCCCAGGTAGTTTGCCCATTCAATCAGTGGATTCACCTTGTTCTTTTTAGTGTTGCAGAGTAGATATTTCTGTGAAGAATTATTCTCTGTTTGATATTTTTTAGAATTAGAGTTCCAGTAAACATTTTGGGTTTTGGAACTTGAACTGAACTAATGAAAATATTTGAAAGAGAGATGAGAAAAATCAATCCAAGATGCTGTTGTGGGGGGCTGAGACTATGCTGATAACGGTGTCCTGACTTCAGTAAAGGAGCACAGGGGTGCTGAAATATGTGTAGAAATGTGTCATTGTTTTAGGATTTTGTTTATATATTCATATTTTGTGCTTCCTTGCTGATGCTGGTAATGTTACTATGTCTTTGCTGTTCCTTACTGAAGTTATTATTTTTAAAAAAAACTCTCCCAGTTTTATGTCATTGAATACGCTGCTTGTGATGCCACTTACAATGAAATTGTCACTTACGAGCGGCTGCGACCTGTGAATCAGAACAAAACTGTCAAAAAGAACACCTTCTTCAAGTGCACAGTGGATGTTCCCGAAGACCTGAGAGATGCGTGAGTAGCTCTGCACACTTCAAGAAGGCTTTTACTTGGGGAGAAGAACCCGCTTGGCTTCTGTTTTAGAGGCTGATTTACAGGTCCATGGAGAGCCTTGAGGGTGGTGAGGGCTGCAGTAGCTCATTTAGGAACTGCTGAGTGAGACCCCTGCTGAGCTTCCAGGTTGGGGATGGGAGGCAGGTTCTCAGGTGGGAACTTTGTAACATTACAGGCGATTCACTTCACAGTGGGCCTGTTACTGAGGCTTTCCAGATAATGCTGGTGCCATGGAATCCACAGGGAAACTCCTCCATGTTGAGGAGAATGGGAACTTTGCTGTCTCTCAACAATCCTTGCCATAAACTACTGAATGTTCTTGGGTCTGATCATCTTATTACATGTTCAGTTTTGATGCAGCTTGTTGAAATAACAATCTTTTTATCTGCTTAGGTGTGCTAATGAAAATGCACATAAAGATTTCAAGAAAGCTGTGGGAGCATGTCGAATTTTTTATCATGCTGAAACTGCTCAACTAATAATACTGGTAAGTAATTGCTTCTGTGTAAATGTTCTGTGAATTCCCAGTGTATTATTTATAAGAAATACGTAGCCAGCTGTGTGTATATATGGAAAATTATTTAACTTGCCAAGCTATATAAAATGGGAGAGATTTAATATTAGATGCATTTAATCTTTGGGGGTAAGGCCTCCAATGCATACAACCTAAATTTAGGAGCAGCTTTGATTCTCGTTGTTTGTATGGCTTTTGTCATTCTCAGCTAAGTTCCCCTTTCAGTGGTTTTAGCAGGTGGCTCAGAGGTCAGTCCTCTCCCTCCACTCTGGAGCAATAGCTTTCCCCTCATGCTGTATTGCAGCTGTGGGTCAAATTGCAGTGTATTTCCCTGCGAAGAACTGCACCAGCTCAGTGTAGCCATTAAGGAGTTGTTCACTTAGATGCCTCTGTGGTGGTTTTCTTACTACATAGGGTTGTCCCAGCTTTAGTTTTTCTTCATAACTCCATTTACTCAGTATTATCCAGTTGAATCTCACTCTGCAGTATTGTGTTGTCCTTGATTATTTCCTTAGCTCTCTTACTTGCACATGCAGTGACAAATATGCTTTGATAGAAAGATTTGTTTGGGCAACATCAAGGGGAAATGGTTACTGTGTAATTCAGCAGTAAAGTAATGTAAAATGTAAAACATGCTGGGAGAACATGAGTGAGAACCAATAGTTGTTGTTGGTGCTGAATTTCTTATGCTGTGTTTTGAGGAAGAACAATGTTCATGAAACTTCTGGAAATTGAGATTGTGTTTATGGCTTCGTTTCAATAGGTTCCTGATTTATCCTTTAAATGTGTATTTGCATACAAAGCCAAAACTTAGGTTCCCTCTCTCCTGTAGTCTGCCAGTGAAGCAACAGTGAAGAGAGTGAACATCCTCAGTGACATGCACCTGCGCAGCATTCGCACCAAGCTCATGCTGATGTCGAGAAATGAGGAAGCTACAAAACACTTGGAGGTAAAGCCACAGCTTGTGGCTCTTGTTGCTTGAAACTGAGCTCAGAGCAGTGCATTGCAGTGAGTGCACGTGGATGAGTCTGCCTTTGTTTTCCCTTCAGTGCACAAAGCAGCTTGCTGCAGCATTTCATGAGGAGTTTGTAGTCAGAGAAGATTTAATGGGACTTGCTATAGGAACGCATGGCAGTAACATACAACAGGCCAGAAAGGTTCCAGGAGTTACAACCATTGAACTTGAGGAGGATACTGGTACTTTCAGAATCTATGGAGAGGTAAGGGGAAACTTTATATGAATCCTTGGAGCATTTCCCTCTGTATCTGCTTTTAGACTGGTGAGAGCTGTACCCAGAATTAAGAACAGAAAACACCTCCTGAGTTTTGTGTGTCTTTGTGCATGTTGACACTGTGGCAACTTCTACTGCATTTATTTGAAATACAAGCCTTTGTTGCAGTGGTGACATCCATGAAGTGCGTTCTGTCTTAATCACTCCATTTTCCTGTATACTGTGGGTCAGCCCGAGAGAAGTATCATTTCCTGCTATTTTACTTGATCATGGGTTTGTTTGGGTTTCTTTTCTCTCTCAGAACATTATTGGTTCTCCTCCTTGACCCCCCCCCCCGCCCCCTTCATGTGTGTCTTACTTTGTGGTGTATGCTCCTCTGACCTATCCAGGTGTGTTAAAGCCTGTATCTACTGTTTCTAACTCTTACATTTTGGCAATTTAATGCTGGCTTTGGCAGAACAATGATTTGCTCCAAGCTGATTCCATTTGTGTGACTCTTCTGAATCTCACAACGGCCTTGAAATATAGTTGGTACTTGGGCCAAAATAAGGATCCATTCAGGAAGCAGAAGGCTAGTGACAAAAATGCCACTGTCACAAGGGCTCTGTCAGAAAATATTTTGAGGATTTTTATCCCTTGTCCCTAACTCTACAGGTATGCCTGAGTCTCTGATGTTAACACATTTGAAAATCTATGGTTGTCTCCTGTTTGAGGAATATGAGGTCTTGAATTCTGCTCCATCTATGTCAGGAGTAGAACCTGGTTGTGATCAAAGGTTCAGATGAAGTTGATCCTGTGGAGAGGAGGTCAAACTTCTGTACTTTGCAGTATCTCTGAAATTGTCCTTTTTTTGGAAACCTTAAATGCTTCCAGGGTATCAGGTTGGTAGCAGATCCTTCTTTCATCTCCTACTGCCAGTAAATTGCGTCTCAGTTCCTGAGGAAGAATGAGACAAGTTTAAATGCAGTGGAATGTCCAGTGTATTCCAGTTTTGATCTCCTTGATGTGAATGATGTGATGCTGGAACTTGTGGAAAGGTTATGACTGTCACCAGCCTCTTACAGAGGGTCAGAGCAATGATTATAAATACCAGATGCCCCCTAAATAAAAATGCCTTTAGGCACATCAGCCTTGTCTTTCATAGAAGTGATAAATGCTTCTAAAAATGCCAGGCAGCTTAACTATTCCACATGATAAGGTTTTCAGCATCTGGCTACACTTGCCTATTCTTTTTGCCTCTCTTCAGCTGCAGTGGGCAACGAGCCAGGCCCTAGTGGCTGAATGCACAGGCAGACAATTTCAGGCTGAGATGTGTGGGTGTAGTGAACCAGTGTTGTTGACATAGCAGTCATGGTCTGAAGGTTTCCCATAGCTGATGTTTTGCATACAAATAAAACTTCATTGCTCAGGGCCAGGCTCTCTGGGGGAAGAAACGTGAAGATAAGTTTTAAAGACTATTGGAAACCTCTGTTGATAGGAGGAATCTTAAACTGTATGGCATGCTGTTTATGCATTTATCCCTGTCTGATCAAGGCCATTTTGGTTTCAAGAGGCATTCCTGGTTGCGTGAACTGTTGATTGTGATGCCTGTACAGATCACAGGCCTGTGAACTTCAGAGTTTGGACAGTGTAGCTTGGGCTACTTATGGAAACTTGTGCTTCCTGGAAAGGGAGAGCTGTGTCAGAAATACAAAAGTTCCTCTTAGACCGTCATTACTGTCAAAATGGAATTGCAGTCAATTCCTGTGCAATTCTTAACACTGGTAGGTATAATGCCAAGTTTAGAAAAATATCCTGCATTTAATTTTTCTATTATATTCATTGGTAGCATGGATGTGTCTTGATTGTTTGAGCTACTGTGTGAGGTAATGAGAGCATCAGGGGACATGTAGACTCTAATTCAGAGTTAACAAAGATAGTTGCTAGTGACTGGAATCCTGTGAGGTCTTTAATTCATGTTGTACTACAAGGAACTGAGAATACCTTATCTGAGTCAGCTTTATGTGCTCACTCATTTTGGGGTGTGAGTGAATTACACAGGCTGTACTCACGTAAAAATCCTAAGTGCCCATGACAAGTGTAGAGAGGCATATGAGTGCACTGGAGAGCTGCAGCTCTGGCAGTGGTATATTTTCTTGTCCTGACTCTGCTGCTGTAAATGCATTCACAGTTCCTTCATCTTTATTTGGGAAAGAATTCATAAACATACCTGAGGCAGGAACTCTTTGCTTAATTGTGTCTCTTTGTAGAATTCATTGAGGATGAAGAATTGTTAGCGTGTGTTAAGTTTGTACCATTTGAGTGGTTGCTCTGCAAATACAGCATAACTTCTGCTCCTCACAGTGGCTTCCTGTTCATCTGTTTCTTGTGCTTGATCACTGCTTTCATTATCTTGAAATCCAATTTGGCCATGTTGCTTTTGCCATCATTTTGACCTCTGCCAGAAGTAGAGGTTTATACATTTTCTTCTTCTAGGATTTGCCTGATTTGATTAAAAGGTGCAGGAGCTAGTGGTACTCTCATTTCATGTGTTGCCTAAAAATGACAGATGAAAGGGCTGAGGCATTAGTGTAAAATGGAAATTGCGCTCTTAAGCTGTTGTTACTGACTAGATGCTGATACTCTTTCCTTAATTCTACACTTCTGCTGTTGCTAATTTGAAGCCTTGTTTCTTGTTTCAGCATCTCAATTAACTTGCTTGATTTTCATCATTTGATAATAAAGCTGCAAGAGAGCATTTACAGGAGTTCTACCCAGTAACCAGAGCCACTGTCCTATCTTGGAAAGCATTGTAGATGAACTGTGGCCAGAAACCAGCATTCTGGAAAGAGAGTGCCCTGGTTGTAAAATCACTTGCAGTGTTTGCTCAAAGCCCCATCCAACCTGGCCTTTGAACTCCTCCAGGGATGGGGGATCCATTTTGATATCTCAAAAAATCTTGAAATAACATTAAAAAATGTTTTATTTGTTACTGATGCTTTGCTTTTCTACTGAATTTTGTCTCTGGGCATTTCACTTAATTATTCCTTTATGATTTAGTTCAAAACTAGATTAATCTTGTCTTTATTATTTTCTTTTTGCAAATGAGTTTATTTGGAAGACTGGCAACTGTTGCACAAGGTTTTGTTCTTAACATTCTGCATTCACAAATAAATTCCATTTTTTAAAATTTATTTCCAGACTGCTGATGCAGTAAAAAAGGCCAGAAGTTACTTGGAATTTGTGGAGGATTTTATTCAAGTTCCCAGAAATCTTGTTGGTATGTAATACTGCTAAAATTTAAAAAGTTGGGAAAAGGGAGCCTAATCTTAACGTTGCAGAGAGGATTTAGTGCCAGTACAATATTTGATTTCTCAATTTAAGTGGAAAGTGATTAATCTTTTAAAACTATATGTATCTGAATTACTATGAAATTGGATATATTGTTGCTGCATAATACTTTGTCAGGATTTTAGCACTTAAACTGACTTGATTACAGACTTGTACCACCTAATTTAATGGTAATATTTGAAGTTCAGATTCTAGTGAAAAAACATGCTCTACTAAATTGGCTTCTTTAAAGTGCTGAAGCTGAGTTCCAAAGTTTTATCTGGGAATACTCCAGCTGAGTTACAAGAATGACACGAGACAGTTCTCCTGTACTGCTCCCTCCTGGGTTGAGGTTTGTCACAAGTGGTGGTTGGATGCTGGTGAGCTCCTGTATAAATCAGCAGTGCTCATAGTCTTGGCCTCAGTCTCAAAATAGACATTTTTCCATGTTGCAACTTTATGAAGGTGTAGCATAGTCTGGCAGGTTCTTTACTGCAAACCACCTGAAGGTGTGAGGTTAATTGTGTTCCATGTGAAGACACAAACGTCTTCCCCTAGCCCAGTCTTCACAGGGAACTTTTTTCCTCTTCCCTTATTCTCCTTCCTTTATCCTGCTTTTTACTCAAATCTGGCAGCTCCCTGCTCCCCATGCCCAGCTTGTGGGCAGTGTGTGCATGGAGGCAGTGTTAAAGTTGGAGGTGTTGTACCTGATTGAAAATTTGGATTATCCAGAGGAGAAGTTAAAACCCAGGCTTTAACCTGCTGTGCTTTGGGGCTTGGAGCCTGCATATTACAAATAATGTCATTTAAATAATTCATGTGCAAACTCCCATAACTTAGACTTTCAGGGTTTTAGAACTTGACCAGATTAAGGTGTAATGGGGTTTCATTTGTTCATTTCGGTGTTTTTTTTAAATATGATTTGTGCAAATTGTGTATCTGATGCAATTTGATGGTTTTCCTACCTACCTAATATTAAAGCTCATTTTAACATTCCACAAATTAATCCCTAGTTTGTATATGAACAAAATTTTTCTGCAGTCTTGTTAGTAAATCTAATTAATCCAGGTAATTTTGGTAAACCTCATGTCCTACAAGTTGAGTTTTGGGGAGCATTTAGAGAGCATTCATTAATGTGAATATATCCCACACAAGAATCAGGGCAGAAGTCACAGCAGTGTGTTTAACTGAAAATGCTGCTGTTAAATAATTACAGTGCCAGTTTCTGATGAAGGCAAATGTCCTGGCCACATCACCTGTGGGCACACAGGTAAGCAGGCAGATACTTAGCTATACTTAATGAAGACACACAGCTCATCAGTAACTCCAATACAGAAAGATAAAAACCTGCTGATTTCTTTGAGCTGTTGAGGAAGGGAAACAAACTTGTAGTATTTTTTGCACTTTACTTTGTATCATGTTGGTATTTACTGTAAAGAACATTCCTTATGGAGTACTCTGTCATGCAGTTCTGGCTTTTGCCCTTTTTTTAGGTTGTTCTGCCTCCTTTGCTTCTGATTTAATCATAAGTGTTCTTAAGTGACATATATCTGGCTGTGATGAAGAAATGCTCCCACATAACTTTAGTCTAAGAGCTAAAGCCGTTTAGTAAGAGAGCCAAGAAGTCACTTTTTTTTTTTGAGATTTAAATATACAAGTACTGTACAAGTATCCAAACCTTTTGGTTTGGATCCCATGCATGATCTCAAAATAGGTATTTTAAAGGAAAGCACTGGTTGTACACAAGTCCATTGTAAAGGCAAAATTTTTTAAGAGGCTTCAACAAACGTATAAGACTATTAAAATGTCAGGAAAGATTCAATGAGGACACATGTATAGTCAGGGGGTCCAAATAATTTTGATACAAAAATTTAAAAGAGGAATTTGTAAAACTCTTGTGTCATTTTACTTTTGGTTTGGTTCTATTGGAAGCCTGTGTGCAGTGGTGATCTTCATCACTGCTTGTCATTCTGCATATAGAGAGAGTTTAATTTTAAAAGTTTTTACCCATTTTCTCTGATGTAGTGTGGGGTATTCTTTGGGGATTTTATGTATAAAATACCAGTAAACATGCTAAAATATTTTGACCATGGGTGCAAAATTAACCATTCTTGCCCTCTGAAGGAAAAGTTATTGGAAAAAATGGAAAAGTGATTCAGGAGATTGTAGACAAGTCTGGAGTCGTCAGGGTGAGAATTGAAGGAGACAATGAAAATAAGCTGCCCCGTGAAGATGTAAGTACTTCATTCTTTCCTGCTGTGACTAGGTTTTTATTTTCAAGCCCAGTTTTATTTCAAAACCTGTGGATATAGAGAGCATTAATTCTAAACTGGCATCTTGCAGTAGATTGTATATAAAGTAATTCAAGGAAGGTTTTTGCTGCTGAGGAGGGGTTGGGTTTTTTTTCCCTATATGTACTTGGGCTATATAACTGATTTGGGGTTGGTAGTGTTAAAAGTGTCCACATACTTTAAATAGATAAGAGCAAAAGGGAAAAGCTTGTAAAGGTGCCTGGTCTGATAAAGTTGGTTTAATGAACCACCTTCTGTGGATGCTTCTATACACCTGTCGTGCTAAACACACCCAGCATGTGTTGCATGAATATGAACATAGGATGTCAGGTTACCTCAGCTCCAGAACAGGTTGTTGGGAAAGCTGGACAGTCTGAAGCCATTGCTGTCACTCCAGCCTGAGCTATTTCTACATGTCTTAGCAACCAAAGGCTCAGTTGCTGTCTTTGTCTAGCTCACTTTGGTAATTTAAAACAGATCTCTTTATATAATTTAAACAGAAAGCATTATTTCAATGATAATGTTCTCCCTGATAAAAACCTTTGATACTTTGTTCCTGTAGGGAATGGTACCATTTGTATTTGTTGGTACTAAAGAAAGCATTGGGAATGTCCAAGTTCTGTTGGAATATCACATCGCGTATCTAAAGGTGAGTGTGTTTCGGGAGAGATGATCTGTAGAGGAAGCTTAGGTTGAAGTAATTTTGAGCAGCTTCAGTGGGATTTGCAGTTGTTAAACTGTTCCTCTGTATATCAAGCTTGGTGCCTTGAGCCCACCCCTTGCCCATGGGTATCATGGGCTTGTAAATACCTTGTCATGGTTACTTAGTGCTGTTGGGATAGAAAGAATCAGACTGTAAAGAATGGGGCTTTAAGGGACATTTGGGAGCTAACACAAATTTTTTTGTTTGTGTTCGAGTTCTGCAGTCAGGTTGTCAGGTTAATGCTCTGTAGTGGAAGGATGGAATTTCTAAGAGAACACCAGTAATACAGTGTGGTATTAGAACAATTACCTGTTTAGATTGGGTTGCTTTGTGATGTTAACGGGGATTATGAGTTTGCATTGTGTTCCCTCATCAGTTTGCTTATTTTTTTTCCTAAGTTTTACTGGAAAAATTGCTGAACAGTAATTAAGAAAGGTCATAGCAGTCCTAAAGCCAAGTTTTCTGCATAGTGGTGAAAGTTTTAGATCTCTTCCAAAACTCAGAGATAACTCATCTTGAATTTCATTATTTGTAGTCACCTGCCAGGTGGTGTTAATTCTCCCACGGGAATGATTCTTTTCAGTATGACTGGGTGGGGGATGGTGTTTGTGAGGGACATTTGTCAGCAGTCTTTTCCATGGTTTTTGTTTCGTTGTATGTAGGAGGTAGAACAACTAAGACTGGAAAGGCTCCAAATCGATGAACAGCTGCGGCAGATTGGGATGGGCTTCAGGCCCTCCTCTACTCGAGTTCCTGAGAAGGAGAAGGGTTACACCACTGACGAGAGCACCCTCTCCTCAGTGCAAGGCTCCAGGTCCTACAGCGGGCGGGGCAGGGGCCGCAGGGGCCCCAATTACACCTCTGGTTACGGTGAGTGCCCTTGGGCGAGGCCTCAGGATACCTTGGAACCCAAAACTATCTCTGGATTTCTTTGTGTTCAATATACTTGAGTGAAGATAGGGTTGGGAATTCAGAATTGCTGCTCTATTTTGTTCATAGCTCAAAACACCTCATTAGATTTGCAGTCTTGAAGTTAAGTTTAAAATTGAAGAAGAAATTAACAAACTGAGCACTGGAAACATCTTGTCCTTCTGTGCTAGTTACTTAGTAAGTGACATCACAAAAGCTGGGAAGAGAGCTAGAGATGCACAGATTTTAAAAAAAATCTGAAATGAGCATTATCTATTTTGATTGAGAAGGAGAAAAATTGCTTGTCTGTGATCATGGCCATCTTAGCAGCATGTTTCTGAAAAATAAACCAAAATGATGTAAAATGCAGACAACACAAAATCCTGTGGGTTTTTAAATTCAGTCAGGAGCAAACTGGATTTGTTTTAAGGTGTAGTGAGGTATTCTGATGCATCTCTCAATTAAAAAACACTATTCAGTTCCTGACAGGTGTGCATATCTCCAGCTTGTCCAAATGGAGACACTGCATTTCTATACAGACATGTTTCACAAAGAAGAGCAATGTTATTTTTTCAGTACAGTAAATTATTCTGGATATCTACATGTAGCTCATTTCTGTTAAAAAATCAGACACCTTTGGGGTTTTACAGTCTGTCCCTAGCTATAGCTTCCTGGATCATGCCAAGTGTTAGTTGTGTTGATTCTGATGATTATGTTTGTAACTTGATTTTTATTATTTCCCAGTGAGCTGACTGGACTGTAAGGAAACTTGTTCACTTTGATTATATATACACACTGTGATTTGGAAAACTTAAAGTATTTTTTTTTCTCCCAAAATGGCAAGAATCACATTTAAGCCATATGGGTCTAAAACTTTATATTCCAGACTGGGTAGTAGGGGGAGTTCCTGGATACCTAAAATGAATAATAGGTGTTGGGTTTTCAGTTAGTAAAAATCTGTGTGGCTTTGGGGACTCTGAGATGGCCGGGTGTTACAGATGCTGTTTGATAGAAACAGTGAAATTGTTCAAGCAGCATTACAGCATCCAGAAGGGGTTGCTTAGCAACAGCCATCGGCTATAAGGTGGCAAAGTTGTCCTTGGGAATTTCAGAGAAGTTGCCTAGAAACTGCACCAAATGCCTGCAGTGTGCAGACAAAGAGAGGAAACACTGCTAAATCCTTGGTTTATCTGTGTACAGAAATTACAGATTTGGTGATCTTTCAGCCATTATTTCACATGTTAGTACAAACAAACATAAATTGGGAATCTTACTTAAGTAACTTCTGATCTGTATTTTATGTGTTCATATATTTTTATATATGAGTATATATAAATATTAAAATATATCTATGATTGTATACTTGTGTGTGTATTAGTGTTTACATATATATTTATGCATTATATTTTTTTAAAAATGAGATACATACATAACCAGCTGTGCTGGCTGGAATAGTTCTGTGATGATATGAAACCAAAATATAATCCTCAAATCCATATTAATTTCCAGTTTTCTTTTCCTTCTCATACAAGGTACAAACTCTGAGCTCTCTAATCCCTCTGAAACAGAATCTGAGAGAAAAGATGAACTTAGTGACTGGTCCTTGGCAGGAGAAGATGACAGGGAGAGCAGGCACCAACGTGACAACAGACGACGTCCTGGGGGACGAGGACGTAGCGTGTCTGGAGGTCGTGGGCGTGGGGGACCTCGTGGTGGAAAGTCATCCATTAGCTCTGGTACTGTGTTCCAAATGGGTTTTGAGATTTTCTTCCTGGCAATTTCCTGTATAACCTCTTACTCTCTTAAAATACTCCATTCTTACATTATGATCTTAATACCTTGGGATTTCAATGTAGTTATGTGATAGCTGTGTCATAACAGAGTGTTTTAGGTTTTTGTTTATTTTCTGTTCATAGTGATCTTAAATTCCTTCCATTACTGCTCACACATAATAACATTATTAGCCAAGTTGGTAAATCTTTGGCATGTTGCCTATGGCTGCCTTTTGAGGTAAGCTTATGTTTAGATACAGAATGAAAGAAGAAATCATTGATTGGAAGTTAGGTTTTTTCAGAATCTGTGCTAATATAACACTCAAAGTGTCAGAAGTACCACACAACCACAAAGTGTAAGGTGTGTTTTATATACTTAACAGTTTTGAGTAAAAGGTCTCTAAATGTCACCTTGGAAATCTTTGTGGTTAAATAGTGCAAGTGCAGATCGGGCTGTTGTGGTGCCCCAGAATTGTTACTGTTGGGTTAGAGTCAGAGGATCCAGTTTGAGATCAAAAACTCCAGCTCTATGTGTTACACCTTGCCTTAAGGTTGCTTTGTAGTTGGAAACTTTCAGACAGAGCTGTAAGTCAGCCTGGAAATGGTTACACAGCTCTAGAGTATCTTAGGTGGACACTTTCTGTTTGTTTAGTGCTTAAAGACCCGGACAGCAACCCGTACAGCTTGCTGGATAACACGGAGTCAGACCAGACCGTGGACACGGATGCCAGCGAGTCCCACCACAGCAGCAACCGCCGCAGGAGGTCACGCCGGCGAAGGACTGATGAAGATGCTGTTCTTATGGATGGGATGACAGAGTCTGATACAGCTTCTGTTAATGAGAATGGTTTAGGTATGTAAATGGTTGGATGGTAGTCCCAGAGCAAGCTAAGAAATAAATGTGTTGTCCCTGTAAGTGTAGTGAAGCCCTTGTTTGTTTTTGTAAGTGACAAATTATTGTTCTGTTCAAGGTTGCTGTCTGATTAAAGAAACACTCCCTCCGTGGCAGTGCCATGGAATCTTCTGTTTACTGAGCTCCACTAGCCTTTTCATGTGCCTTTTTTGTAAAAACTGTCTGATGGAGACACCAAAGACTTGACTTGTTGTTTCCCATTGGTACTGCTGCTTTGATAGAAACAGTACTGTCAGATCAATGTTCTGTTTCGTCCTTGGTAACCTCAGTCTTGGTGTGGGAAAGCTCTTTAAGTAGCTGTTAATTTGTCTCTACCCAGCTTCTACTTAAGAACTTTCCTTCAGTAAATTCTCTTGATACTCACTGGGATGAGAATACAATCTGTTGCTTTATGTAGAAAAAAAAAAATCTGGGTTATGTTGCTAAATTTGACATATGGTTACTTAATAAATGAAATCTGAGGTCATTAAGCACGTGCCTAAATGTTTTAATGAACCAAGAACAAAAAGTAAAATCTAGCTTTTGTGTTACTGTGTATGCTTTCAGTATAAAATTTTCTTTTAGCTTTTCTGTCTTACTTAGTCTCTGTCTTTAACAGAAGCCATTTTAATTGCCCCATGCTGAAACTGCTGAAGAATTTCTTTATTTTATGATCAGAAATAGTTCATTATAAACTTTGCAATTGCAGATGATAGTGACAAAAAACCCCAGCGACGCAATCGTAGCCGCAGGCGTCGCTTCAGGGGTCAGGCAGAAGATAGACAGCCAGGTAATTCGAGTGGAGCTGTGGGTAATCTCAGGTCAAAAGCATGAGAGAATGTTGTGTCTGCTGTTTTACATAGAGCTGCATAATATCAAAAGGTTACTCAATAACTAATAAGACTACTAGATAAAGATGAAAGACATTTCTTCTACTAGGAAAACTTCTAAAATCTGTCTAATGAAACTAATTGATGTCTAACTTTTTGCTTGGACATACAAGTTACGCTTCTGATCCAGTTCTCACTGAAGTCAATGGCCAAAGGGCTGTTGAGTTCTGTGGTCCAGGATCACGACAAACATGAAGGTTCATGGTCTGCACTCACTGCATCTGTGCGCTTGCACTGACTGGGACACAACCTTTTCAGCACTGGCTGAGCAGCAGTGTTGGATGGGCAGGATGTGGGTCCTGGCAGAGCTCAGTGAGGGAACTCACGTGGGGTTTGCCAGCCCCACACCTGCATCACACTGCTGCTCTCAGTCCTTGGCTGTTGGGAATAGTTTAAGTCATCTGCAAGTTGAGGGTGGGAAGGAGGAGGAATTTAAGTGAAATTGCATGTTTCCAATTTTTTGTTGTTGTGGCTTGTTGCATTTCTTTTGTGTGTACTAACACTTGAAATGTTAAAGGTGAACTGGCTAATTATCAATACAATGCCCTGTTTAGAAAATGCTTGTACATACACGGCGCAGGGTAGTAACAGAAGGTCTTCTAGATTGACAGGTTCAAAATTTCACCCATATTTGTCTTCATTGTTCTATTGCGCTAAAACTTGGGGGAAGGAAAAAATCAAACACCTCACCCTCCTAAAAAACCTCAAACCCACACATTTCTTCTCAACATTCCAGTTTTCATAGCAGTGATTTGTAAAGGGGCAGAAAAAGTGTAAAGGATTTCAGCTTTTACTTCTAAGAAACTTATCTCAGCCAGGAATGTAAAGGAATATTAGTCATTTCTAGAAAACCATGGAAGTTCTTTTAAATCTTAAATATTCTAAGAACATAACAAAATTTCCCAAACAAGATTTCTCAGACATCTTTGTTAAAATGCTGTAATAATTAAAGTCTTCATCAATACCTAGTAAGTGTGAGTGAAATTAAGACAGAAGGAACTCTTCCCTTCTTCCCCTCCCCCCCTCCAATGCCAATTACTGCATTTCAGTCATTTAGCTCTATCATTTGATTTACATTGCTGTATGTTATGGTGCCTTATTCATAGAGGAATATTAAGAATGCACTGTGTGCATGAAACATGCTTCCTATTTACTAATATTAGAGGAGTTGGGTTCAAAACCTCATTTTAAAGAAAAAGTACTTTTTCTTTAGTGTAGAAACTCCTTTGGCCTTCACAGTTTGGGAAGGACTCAGTTGTGAGAAGTCCATTTACTGTAACAGAAAATTAATCTGTTGTAGTTCCCAGTCTGATTTGGATTTCATGCACAGTCATTCCTAAATCCAGAAAAATAGCTCACCTAAATACCTGATACACTAAATACAAATGACTCTACAGTTCTGTAGGTAATGCTTGCCAAGCCTAATGTGCTGTGCTCATCAGTGATACAAGTGTATATTTAAAGTTGCAGTACTCTGTATTCGAAGGATAGAACTGAGTCTTGGTGTGGTTACAGGACGGCAGGGTCAGACAAAACCGGGCTACAGAACATGTGCTGAGGTGGTAAGGAGAGATGAGAGAAGCCCTGGCTGTCCCCAGGGAGTGCAGCTGTAGTGGCACAGACACGGCTGTGCTGCCCCTGGGCTGGGCTGGCCCTGGCAGCACCGCCTGTGTGCACACATCCCACAGCAGCCACACCCGAGCCATGGGACAGAGCTGATGGCACAGTGCTGGTGGCACTCTCAGTACCTCAAGGAGGGCAAGTTCTCTCCTCAGTCGCTTCGTGATGTACCAAAGATTTGATGCCACATCATCCTAAGTGATTCCAGGCTCTGACCCGCCCCAGTTCTGGGCACTGTTGAAGTGTCTTCACTTCATTTCATTAGTGTGAAATTCTTCACTGCTCAGCTAATAAAACCCCAGTGACACACACACATAGTCTGTAGTTCAAAGAGCTGCAGCCAAATCTCTTCAAACATAGTACAGAAAGCCCTTCTCCAATAAATTCTGCAATTGGACCAAAATTGGTTTTATTAAGAGTCTACCTTCAGATCATTGTTACCACCGATTTTAGTGAAAATTGTTTTTAACAACAGAAACAAATTGATCCTTGCTGTGTGGTTGATAACCTGTAAGTGTGAAGGCCTTTTGTGAGATGTCTCCCAGTTAGAGCGTAACTTGTGCAGAAAAGACATGAAGGTTCATGCTGAATTGACTGCTGATGTGAGCATCACTGTGATTTTTTTCCTTGAACAGTAACAGTAGCTGATTATATATCACGAGCTGAATCTCAAAGTAGACAGAGAAACCCTCCAAAGGAGACAGTAGCCAAAACCAAGAAAGAAACGGTAAGATTTTTTAATGTGCTTTTTTTTTCTCCTCCCTTGCAGCAGAACAGTAAAGGCATGAAGGCTTCAGTTAACTCACCCTTATTTGACTTACAAGTGCATTTGATTTCAATAGGTTATTGAAAGCAAAAGGGCCCAGAGTAAACAGAACTGACAATAATTTGTTGACTTTTGTTGCAGATTTTAGGGTCTAAATTAAGTCTGTACACATTTTAAAATATACTTAGTAATGTTGCACCATGTAATAAAATGTGCAAATTGCCCATGGTAAGTCTTGAGAACTAATCCTTAAAACACTTCAGGGATAGAGGATACTTTGTGGCATTTTTAGTGACTTGTATAAACTATTTTAGAAGGAATTAATTTTACAAAGATTGTATGGTTTTGATCTTTTTTCCTTAAAGGATCAGAGTGGCATTACATTATCCTGAAAAATAATCAGAACTGAATAAAGCAGAATTTCTTTACTTCTGAAGTGCCAATGTATTGCCACAAGTTATGTAAGAAAGATTCATTAGCAAAACGTCATCTTGCTATAGACTTCAAAAGGGGTGTAAAGCTCAGTTTTTCAGTAAACTCCTTCATGGGCTTAGATAAATAGAAATAAATAAGCATTCTGAGTGTGCTGGGGGTGTGCAGACCTGGGGTTACATTGGCATGTCTTCCTCAAAGTGGCTGATACAGAAGTATCCCATAAACCACAAGGTAAGTGATCAGATGCTTTAAGTGACAGGATACAGGCACAAGCAGACAAGAGGTGTTCCCTCTTGCTGTGTGAGCCAGAGGGAAACTGAGATTACACTGTATTGTTATGGAGTTTTTAATACTCCCCTCTGCTTGTTTTTGCAAGGCAAAAGATGCGATTGACGAAAACAGCCCTTCTGAAAAGGCAGTGAATGGTCCTGCCACCACCTCTGGGGATGAGCCTTCTAAACTACAGCACAGCCCTGATGAAAAGAAAGTCACTGTTCAGGAGGATGGAAATAATCAGGAAGAAGCAGTGCTGAATGGTGTTTCATAAACTGAAGTTCCTAGTTTACAGTTCTTTTACATTACATTTAAAATAGTGCTTGTATAAGCTTGCCAAAGATAGAATATGGATCGCCAGTCTTGACACCGCACTTTCAGTTCCTCCATTTTGGAATACAGAAAGGGGAGGGATCCTGGAGAAATCATATGTTAAACATACTTTGACACCTACTGTGTTATAAATATATCATCAGATGTGCCTTGAGATAGTATATGTAACATTTAAATAAACAAAATTGCTGGCTATAGGAAATGTTATTTTGTTTTCAAAATACGGCAAAGATGTGAGGGGGATCCCTAACATAATACTCTTTATGAAAGCATTAGCTGCTTTTGTTACATTTTTAATAATATGCAACCACTTCTTCACCTGAGGAATACTAGAAAGAAATGCAGTCTAAAATATTTTGCACTGAAATGTAATTTCTCCATTAGTTTAGTCTGGAAACTGGTCTGTTTTAATACATGTTTTTTAAATGCTGTATGTAGAGGAAAAATCTGCAGACCACTGGAATGCATTTGTTAAATTCTCATAATCTGCAGGGATACTGGGTGACATTGGCAGTGACTGTTCTACATTGAGGCTTTGTTTGGTTTATTTATTAAACTGTACAGTATTTAAAAATCAAACATAGCTTTAGTTAACACTAAGCTGAATTAGTCATGTCCATTAAGACATAACCTGAACTACTGAAAAGATCAATTTCCAGAAAGTTTATTCTGTATAAACTACATATGTTAGTCCTTAGTAGAGTATTTTTATTTTTGTTTTTGGTTGTTTGATGTGCAATATGTTTTTTTTGTATGCTGGTAGTAAAAGAAAATAAACTTTGATCTTCCATCTGTTGACTGTTTCTATCAGAAATTTAAATTACTATTGACTTTAAGGTTTTCAAGCTGTAAACTAACAATGGAAACCTACTTGTGAGGCAGCTTGAACCTAGAACTCTTTTTCATAAGAGTTTCTTAACATGCTGATCTTCCTTTTGTTAAGGCAATGGTGTCAAACACCAGTTAACAAGTCTAAAACCAGACTCCTTACCTTGGAGAATTGCATAACCTGACTAACATATATAGGCATTAATGCAGATGTAGTTTTTGGTCAGTTAAAGCATGGCACCCCCTCATCTTTCAGGTACATGAGCAAGGAAGCACAAAACAGGTGTGGAAAAGCATCTGGGTGGCAAGGAGGTGTAAGAAGTCAGAGCCAATGGGCAGCATTGAAGTTGTACTTAATGAAAAAATTGTCTTGCCTGATTTTGTCAGAATGACAAAACCAAGAGTTCTAAACCAGCTGCTCTTCCTGACAGAGCTACAGCCATCGTCCCAAGCAGACCTGTGTGTGCATTTGTCACAGCACTTCAGTGGTGGACTCAGCAACAGCGTTCCCTCCGGGACAACACACCCAGTTAAAAGTTGTAACTGAAGTGTGCCCAAGTATCTCAGCTGATGGGACACAAGTGGATATATTTTTTTTTTAAAGTTATGTAATAAGTCAGTAGTGTTTGGCTGGGAAATACTTACATACAGAAACATTTTGCATATGGCTTGGTATGTGCTGACTCCAGAAATGTGCATGGTGGTGTTCCAGCTGTCCTTCACCCTGCTTATAAATTCTGTAGCAGAGCAAAGTTACTGCCTTTCTGGGGAGGTTGTAATGTTACCTATTTGATCTTTTCTCCTAAAGGCACCCAACTCAACATTATTGTTGCAATCCTTCCTGAACAGCCCAGAACCCATCCACAGCAATGCTGTGGCACAACAGGCAGCACTCCCAAGTCCAGGTTCTGGCAGTGGAAGCTTTTAGCCCCACTGTGTTTATGCCCAGGTGGGCATTAACTCCCAGAGGTGCTGTGCAGTGTTTTGCTGTAGTGGCAGAAACACTGGGAAGATTCTTGGGGTATGACAGAGCTCCCTGGCCCCAGCTGAGATTGTCACGAGCTGCTGGGTGTGAGAAGCTCCACAGAGCATAAATGCAGCTCAGATATCCTCAACTGATGTAAAGAGTTCCTGTTTCCTAATCACCATAAATGCAAACCTCACTGTGTGAGTTCTGGCTTTGTAGTGTACAATAATGTATAAAACTGCAGGACTTCTCTTACAAATACAGAATTTATTAAATGCTATTAAAACCTGTCCAAACTAAAAGTTTCTAAAAACATCTGGGGCGTTCCAGATCCATCAGTAACACTTAACCAACCTTGTTTTTCACAAGGCAAGGACAAGGGAGTACATTGTTTCTTGTACTTTATTTCTCCAGGCAGAGACAACCACACATCTCTCCCAGTTCCTCCTGTCCAATAAATCCTCTTGGTTTTTCCACCCCCTTCCCAAACAGGTTCAGTGTGCTAATTTTAGCAGATGGAAGAGCAGCAGTGTGAACTTTAAACAGGGCCAGTTCAACAGAAATTAGGTAACAGCATGTGAGTCTACCTGTGCCTGGTAACACACACTGGCCACACCAAGTTCCTGCTCTCAAGCACTGAAAATATTTCTGAGTGGCAGGTCTTTCTGTTTAATAAAGAACAGCTATGAAAAAAAACTTTAAAGCTTCACTCCCTCACATAGTCCCAAAAAACAGTGGCCAAGTGGGGAGGGAAGTACCTCCCTGGATTTGTATTTCCAGCTTCATTTATATTAAGTCAAAGACTGATATTAGAACTTTTCTTAAGCCATTTATCAAAAATAATCATTTGCAGGGACAAACCCTCTGGATGAGTCATTTTCTTATTCATTTTTTAGCTTGGTCTTCTAGTAGATCCTTAGCTTCATTGATTTTGGCTGCTACATATGGAGATCCACCTAGAAAAACGAGAATGAATGAAAAAAACCCAACATTTGTCTCCTATGTTGATAATAATGCCACAGGACTCGGGAAGAAAGAGTGTGGTCTGAGGTTCTGCCAGTTGAAAACAAACTGGACATGACTGAAGGCACCTGAGTTCACTCAGTCACTGCAGGAGCTTGGTGTCACACCACTCGTTCCTGTCTGCTTGTATTTTCCTGGAGTGTTTTTTTCCCTCCAGTTTTATCAGCCATAAGTGAATTGGTCACCACTGACTTCACACAGTCTTGGTGAATACAGAGGCACGGAACTAACAGGTCTGCAGATAACCCTGCCCAGCATAAAGTGCTGCTGTACCAAGGTTTAGTTTTCAAACAAGGCAAAAAATTACTCAGGGAGACAGACAGAATCCACATGAAATACACCAACACTGTAAAGCCATGAGGTACAATGACTGTGTTGGTAGCATATATACCATTAATTGCACTATAATGTTTTACTTGAAGATTAATTTAATGTGTTTAGGTCATGTACAAAACACTATTTTTAGCTCATGCACGTGTTCAGTAAGGTTAATTTTGAAGGTAACTTTAATTTGATATTACCTATGAAAGGCATATGCCCATGGACTATTTTGGATTTTGGTCCACAGAAGTAAAGAATTCAACAGTCACTTTAAAGGAAGCCATTTTACCTTTTAAGCAATGATTAAGAAGTTAAATGTCAAACACCAACACATGATTCTGACTCACTGAACAGAATTTAGAATAGGTATAGGTGCCCTGAGTTACTAATTTAGAGCATAACTAGATTCTGAGTCTTCAGAGTACCACTAACAGGAATATTTCATCATTTAATGTCTCCAGCAGCTGTGGATGGCTCAGTATTTGCCATTTATGAGGAACTCCTGAGGCATTCCCATGGACTCAAACTTTCAAGTGGGATATAAAACACACAAGGGTACTCTGGGTTTTCATCTAAAGGCAATTTTAAGTCTCATTTTAACAAACAATATTCTACCCTGGTATTCACAGAAGACAGAGCAGCTAACAAACTGACCTGCTCAGTCTTCTTGCTTTTAAAACATCCACGCTCAAAAATAAGCTCTAGATCCACGTGGATTAAGGCACCCTAAGATTTGTTTTCACTCAGTTTTCTGTGGGTCTTTTAGTAGTTGAGGTGGTTATGTATCACTGACTTCCTCCCTACACAATTCTATTAATCTTTGTTAGAAACATGTATTAACTCATGAACAGGACTTAGTTTCCTTACCTTTATCTGGATGATTCAGAAGCATGATCCGTCTATGAGCTTCTCTAATTTTATTTCTGTTGGCTGTAGGGCTTTGAAAGAGAGAGAAAAACTGACTTAAGGGAACCTCATGAAATTCTCCAGATCATCAAAAGGTGTCTGAGAACAAGTGAGCACTCTGTCTTACCCATGAATTCTCTAGCTAACATGTATGTTTCTCTTTTCCTACCACTGATATGTAGTGTCTAAATCCTGGAGAGGCTTTCTAGGGCTTTTCCAAAACATGGTATGCTTCAGCAGTCTAATGGGATGGGGGTCACCCAGAATTACATTGTACCTTTTTTGGGGGAAAACTTCCTAAAGGCTGTAAGACAAAAAAATTTGCTTGATTTATTAAGGTAAAAAAAGAACAACCCCCAGAACCCCAAAAAAATTCACAACTGAAAGTTCTTATTTGATAGCTTTCTGTATTTGACCTTAAGTGCATTGGCAGGGATTGCCACCATAGTCAGATCTACAAGTGGTGACTACACTTCCAGAAGTGATGAATTTATTCCAGACCCAAGAAGTGGGTTTGCAGCACCTTCAAACTGCATCCACCCAAAACTCCTCAGTGCTGACAGGAACCACAAGCTAACATCAGAATCGTGTTCCTCACACCAAGTGAACCCCAAGGCTCCCTGAAATGGCTCATTTGGACCACGTGTGGCTTTGGAATGTGCAGATGTCTGGAAGTCCACACAGAATCCAACCAAGCTAAAGTGCAGCAAAGAACCCCCAAGAAGCACAGAAAGTCCTGAACAGCCACTTCCTATTTCCTGACTTGGCAGTGACACTCCCAGGAGATGCTGGGCACTGGATGACAATCCTTCCAAACAAGGCCAGCTGGGAGGAGACACCACTGCCTGCTGTTCACCTTTCATTTCTGATCAATTTCCTTTACCTCACTCCTAGTATTAAAGCTGCTTCTCGTTTAGTCATTTTGGGTTCAAATCCACCTCTGTAATAACCACCACTGAAGGCCTGAAAAAGAAAACTTATTAGTTTAAAACAGACTCATTTCTAAGTATCACTTAAAACAACTCATTATTGCTTTAGTAGCTGCTGAGCTTTTAGTCTGTAAAAATGGCAAAACTTCTCACTTCTAATATGAAATTCAGTTGAAGTAGAGCATCACTATTTATATAATTTCTTAAACTTCCCCAAATAAGTTCTCTATTATCCCTTCACCACCTGAATTGCTGCAATTAATTGTTGTTACTGACAAAATACAACAATGCTATACAGAGACAACAGTCTGTAGTTATTTCACCACGTAAAGTTTTAAATAAAAATATAGTAATTAAAAACTCACAGGTTTTGGTAGGTTTTGAAGGGCTTGTTTTACCTGTGGCTCCATTTGCTTCAAAGCTTTTACTGCATAGCGACCTTAAAGAGACCAGCGTTGACTGAGGTTAAATATAGTTCCTTGAGCAAACATTTACCAATTCAGTGCAACTGGTAACTTGTGGATTAGAGTGCGGAATAAACTTTTTTGGGAAATGAAACAGTAAGAACTTCGATCTTTTGTTTTATTACAGCCATTAATAGCGGCTGTCCCAGAAGAGCGTCCTGTACCAGGCATTAAACTCCCCTGAATCAGCCCTGAAGCACGGCTAAGTGCCCCGGGGGGTGCGGGTACAGCTGTGCTCGGTGTCCGCCCGGCCCCACACACCTGCGAATCCGGCTGCCGCTATGGCCAGGCCGACCGCCACCATCGTGCTGGCCTGCATGGAACGAACACAGACAGGGTTTGTTCAGCGGAGGACAAGGGCAGCAGCCCCGCCGGCAGCGCACACAGCGGGTCGGGCACGCCGCCACCAGCCTGACGCGGCACGGCGGGCGCGACACGCTCGGCTGCGGGCACGGCGCTCTCGGGGCCCGCGGGGACACGGCGAGGGCAGCGCGGCGGGGACCCCCGAGCTGTGGGGGACCAGGGGATCCCGGCCCGGCGGCGCCGCCTTCACCGCGGGGGCTGCGGGGCCGAGAGCGGAGCCAGCGGCCGCTGCGGGGCCCTCGCTCCGCGGCCAAGGCCCAGCCGAGCCCGCGGGCCCTCGGGAGCCGCCGGGCCGGGCTCGAGCAGCCCCGCACTCACCATGTCCGCACCGAGCGCGGCCCGGCCCGCACCGACCCGGCCCGCCGCAAACCGCGGCCGCTGCCGTAAAGCGCGGGGCGGGAACGGCGCCGGGAACCGCCCCGGGAACGGGCCGGGCCTGAGGGCCCGAGGGGCGGGCACAGAGGATGGGGACGGAGCGGGCACAGGGGCTGCCCCGAGCCCGGAGTCGCGGCGTTGTAAAAGTGCTCGTACAGACCTTACTGTTAATGTAATCAAGCCGTTTCGAACCTGATCCAGAGGCTTCTCGCACGCCAGATTCTCTTTTTCGCTTTTTCTTGAAATAAAAGTAGTTTTTCAGTCCCTCCTGAGGTGAATATGTCCAGTTCTGGGCTCCTCGGTACAAGAAAGACAAGGAGCTGCTGGAGAGGGTCCCGGGAGGCACAAAGGTGGTTTGGGGTCTGGAGCATCTCTTGTGAGGAGAGATTGCAGGACTGGGCCTGGTTAGTCTGGGGAAGAGACCTCTGACAGGGCATCTCATCAATGCACATAAATGTCTCCAGGAGGACGGTGCCAGACTCTTTTTGGTGTTTCCCAGCAACAGGGCGGGGAGCAATGGCCATAAACTAAAACACAAGGAGTTTCACCTCGGCGTGAGGAAAAGCTGATGCGCACTGCGGGCGGCAGAGCGCTGGCACAGGCTGCCCTGGGAGGTCACGGCTCTCCCTCTCACCTGGAGGCGTTCCCGCATCACCTGCTCCGGTGATCCTGCCTTGTTAGGGGGTGGGACTGGATCATATCTAGAGGTGCCTTCCAGCCTTGACAGTTCTGTGATTCTCCAATTTCCCCGTCTTTAATGCCGGTGATGTGCTTCCCGTGTCTGACCGCCCCTTTCCCTGCGCTGAGCTCCCCCCGCCGCCTCCCGCGCTCACGGAGCCTCCCCGCGGCGCGGGCAGCGCTGGCCGGCCCGGCCGGCACGGCTCCGCCCCGAGCGGCACGGCTCCGCACCGAGCGGCACGGCTCCGCACGGAGCGGCACGGCTCCGCACCGAGCGGCACGGCTCCGCCCGGCCGGCACGGCTCCGCCCCGAGCGGCACGGCTCCGCACGGGCGGCACGGCTCCGCACGGCCGGCACGGCTCCGCGCGGAGCGGCACGGCTCCGCCCCGAGCGGCACGGCTCCGCACGGAGCGGCACGGCTCCGCCCCGAGCGGCACGGCTCCACGCGGAGCGGCACGGCTCCGCACGGAGCGGCACGGCTCCGCCCCGAGCGGCACGGCTCCGCACGGCCGGCACGGCTCCGCCCCGAGCGGCACGGCTCCGCACGGCCGGCACGGCTCCGCACGGAGCGGCACGGCTCCGCACGGAGCGGCACGGCTCCGCACGGCCGGCACGGCTCCGCACGGCCGGCACGGCGCTGGGCTTGCTGAGCAAGGCAATTGCAGGCGTGGCACTCGTGTTTGGGTGTTGTTAATAACATAGCAGCACGGCAGTCGAGTGTCCGTCTGTCTGTCCGTGGCTCTGGTTTGAAGGTGCGGTTTTGGAAACTGCGTAACTCAGCAGGGAGACCACGCCAGCCTTTAGCCCTGAGGTCCTGCTGCAAATGAGCCGGAGCTCGAGGCTCGGAGTCCTGCTGTCTGACTGACCCTTAGTGAAAGCTTTTCTGCCGTCCCCTGTGCTTGTAGAACTTGTCACTGACCTCGGGGGCTCCCAGAGGACCCACTGGCCAAAGCCAGCTGCCTTTTGGCTGCTTAAGGTCCAGGATTCACAAGCCCTCACACAGAAGTTTAGTGTCACAGCTGACCATTGGCTAAGAAACTTGTAATTTTGCTGGCTCTTGCACTGTAAGGCAGAACTTTCCTTCCTTGGTGTTTATTTTTCTATGAGTAATGAGTTCACTTTAAATGTGTCCTAATTTTACTTTGCACTTGAATTGTTTTTCCCACTAAAACTTCAAGTGCCTGATTTTATATCTCCTGAGGTAATGTTTGCAGCTGCCTCCTGCCTCTTTCCTTCCCTGTCATTCTACTAACACTACAGGGAAATAACCTGCTTTAAAAGGGATGAAAGACAGGTTTTGTTTAAGGTACTTGTAGTGTTGTACAAGTGTTTCCTGAGGTGGAAGGAAAAGGAAACTTTTATATTTGAAAAATGAATTCAGTCCATTGGTGGCAGAGCACTAGGCCCCTGACAGCCTGTAAGACATGTTCAAATATGGAAAGGGGAGCCAGCAAGTAGAAAACAACTAGATGATTTACTGGGGGAAAAAAAGTCCCTTCAGTAAAAGTAAAGGTGTACAGGTTTAGTATATAGAAGAGCATTTGGTTTTAAGATGGTTTCTTCTTTGTCCCTTTTCTAACAAAAAAAGGCCGTTCAAAAAACCCAAACCCACCAGAATGAAAAAAAAGGGTAATGACTTTACTAGGGTATGGATAGGATTTAATTTTTCATATCATCTGAACAAATAAGGTTTTTGCATGAGGTTCAGTTTTTCCATCTTGAAAGAACCTGCTAGATCCAAATCTTGGTGAGCTTCAGGAGAAAACTACCTGAAAGGGAATTTTATTTTATTTCCTTCCTCTCTCTCCCCAGTCCCTGTTTAGAGGAACTGGTAGCTCTACTGGCAAAGGGGCTTTTGCAAATTTATACTTAGGTGTTCTTTCTGTAACAAAATTTCTCATTTTTAGAGGGAAACAGCAAACATAATGAAATGTGCAAACTAGGCTGGGAATGGGGTTGATAATGTACCTTATTCTTCTCCTGTAAAAGCCCTTTAAAGATAATCCAGAAAGGGAGATCTCGGGATCTTAAGCAAGCCTGTTCTTGCTTAAGAGATTTCATTTTATTAAGGAGAAAAGAAAATTAGTGGGAAGGGCTGGCAAGAGTGGAGGTGGGATGGAGGAATTTGCATTATTGGTACATGTAATATACCAGCATCTGGACAAGACTGAGCCTAGGGGTGGAATAATTTGATTTTTATTATTAGGTGAAACAATACAGCATATCAAGATGAAATGCCATCATTCCTTTAAAGCATGCTGTATATATTTTTACACTTAGACAGCTCAAGCTTTGTTTCTTCCCTCAGTTGTGCCTCCCTCTCAGAGCTACAGGAGAACTAGATGTGTCCCAGCTTGGACATCATGGGGAGTGAAATCAAAGTTCTGTTTGATTTGCCTGGTGAGTTCATTTTACAGCACCTTATTCCTCTGCATCTTCTATTGCTCAGCCTTGTGGTGGGGTAGGGAAGGCCATTCCCAGGGAAAAAATTACTGAGTTGAATGGGCTCAAGTGAAACAGGTGCACTGCAGTTCTTATCCACCCTGAAGAATGTCTGTATTTGAAATCAGGAGGGAGGCAGAATTATTCAGTGTTTGAGAAATACACTCTCAGTTGGAGTATACAGCCTTTTATTTTGCCTGTGTTCCTAAACTGTTCCCTTTGTATTAGCCAGAGAAACCCTGAAGCTTTTGTAGTTTCTTCTGTCAAGTGTTTTACCATACTGCTTTCTTCAGGTTTCCAATCTGGGGTTAAAATGCCTCATGACAGAAGATTGGTATTGGAAGATATATTTTATAAGATGATCCAAAGCAGCTGGTACATGGTACATAAAGAAACTTTACTGTTTAACAGACTCTTTCTGCAGAAATCTGGCTGTACTTTCTCTTAGCTGTCTTCTATGAAGTGAACAGAAGGTGAAACAGATAGCTGTGCTCTCAGAAGGTTTGTGGTGTAGCTGTCAAATGCCTTTAAGGCTCTTAATCATTTGTTTAAGTCAAAATCCTAGTTCTGTGTTGTCACATGCACAACTGGCCAAAGCTTACACTGCTTGTTCCTGTATGTGCAGTGACTGGACTACCAAGCTGTTAAAGGCTTGCAGAACTTCTACTTGAAGACAGAGAATTTCTAAGGCATTTTAACACGTTTTTTTAAAATATGTTAAGATACTTATAGTAAAAATTTTATTTAGATAGAATATCTTAGGTATTTTTTTCCCCTGCAAAATTTGTTCCTGTTTTTTCCCCCTACTTTGGCTATGCCAGTCTGCCATTTATAATTTCCATATCTCTTTTCTTTTTCTTTTCATTTGTCCCTTTTCAAATTCTACTATCTTTTTGTGTGCCCAGCATCTGTACCACAGTACAATGCCACACTCTCTTACCTGTGGCTAAATGACCTTGGTATATGTAGCATCACTCTGTCATTAAGCTGGTAATCATAACTATTAGAGCATAGTGTGGATGACACTAATTATAAAGTGAGATTCTCTCACTTGGTAAGAGTGGTTGTGGATTTTCTAATCAAACAAAGCAAGCTTTCAGTGTACTTTGACAGCAGGTGTGAAGCATGTGTGATTGGCAGGTAGCATATCCATGTTCACGGTACTCACACGAGAACTGACTGACACAAGAGAATCTGGCTTACACAGGGCATTATTTGACTCCCTGGCTGAGTTATAAAACAGGTAAGCTTGCTGGAAAGTGGTGGAGGGGTGAGGTTTGTCATTGTGAGTAAATCACTCACAAAGCTCCCTGAAGCTGAGCTAAGGAATACGGAATCTAGATGTGAGTATGTTTTCTTGCAAGAACTTTCAAAGTTTGATACTTACCATTTCTTACCTGTATTGTTCTAGGTTATGCTTCTTATTGAGGGCCCAGTGAGGAGCATGAGAGAGCTTGAGATTAACAGGGAGTCTTTCTAATGACTATGACACTGAAATTGTGCATAACAAGTGGTCTGGAAAATTGCAGTTCCTGCTGGAGTGACACTGAGCTGGCACAGGGCGCTGACGTGCAGCCCCTCTAGTTTCAGTGGCTTTTATCAGGGACCTGTTTGTGAAACAAAAAAGCCACAAAAATTTAGGATTTACCTAGACTTGGCTTCTATTGCATCCTGACGTGTTCCTTCAGGTCGTGACTGTGACATCCCTTCTGGGAATCCCCCAGTTTCCATCTGAGGCAGGTACATGCATTTTAAACATTTGCAGCTACAGTAGGGCACAGGGCACTTTTGTCCTCCCTTTTGCACCTCTAAACCAATGTTTGCTTCCCTCACACTATGAAAGGCAAGGACACTGAAAAGCCTAGGTGTAGTATTGGCATAAATTATAGGAATATTATAGAGTGAGTTTGTAAGTTCTGGTTTTCCTTCTCTTTAGGAAAATGGGATGGAAGAAGGGGGTACAGGTATCATTGGTGTTATTGCATGTCCTACAGTTAGGATCCTCCAGCTTTCCAAATCTGTCCACTCTGCACACCTTTTTGATTTGAACACAGCTCCCAGTTTGCTGTTAATGCATCTCTCTTTGATACTAAACACAAACTGTGAAATGTACAGAATGTGCACTGTTGTTGCCCCCACGGAAAAAAGAAACCTTAAAAAACTTCCATGACTTGCTCATTTGAATTCATAGAGCAATTTGATGAATTTTCCTGCTAATTATGCAATTCATCTGCCAGAAGTTGCATTCTTGTTTGGTCTGTATTGTTAAATTCATGCAACACATGCCTTAAATCTCCATATGCA